>NW_019653027.1:0-546 GCF_002806865.2 Cucurbita pepo subsp. pepo
TTTTTTTTATTTCTTTTTAAACGTACAGTACCATTTCGATTAATTGAATCGTTATTCATATATAGTGTCTCCTCTCCCAATCAATATCCATATATACCAAACAGTAAATTTCGAAGTCCTGAAGTTTGTAACGGGAGACATTTTCCTTAAAATTTGATTTCCTAAAACCATATGACAAAAGGCCCTCTTTGCTTTCCAAAATTTCTCCCAGGCTATCTCAACGGCCAATAACTCATGGTAATTTGTTCAGTTGTCACAGAAGTATAGTTATGAAAATTGAAGCTATTTTACTCTTTAGATACAGTAGAATTTAATTCTATGTTGTTTTATCATCATATTTCTGGTGAATAAGCTGCCGCAGGAGATGTGTTGTTGATCTTCTTATGCTTTGTTTACTGTATAATTCGCAGTCCAATGTTCAATTGGGTCTTGACTTCTTATCTCCTGAAAGTGTTGGTGAGGCTGCAAGAATGGCTGTAGATATCAGGTGTCTTCCCAATGATCATGAAGCAAAACTGCAAGTGCTGGAGGTCAGAGACGAGGACA
>NW_019653028.1:0-546 GCF_002806865.2 Cucurbita pepo subsp. pepo
TACAATAACATATGATATATGTATGTGTTTTTTTTTTTTTTAATGTTTTGACACTTTGCTTTATTTGCTTATTTGTCTTTCGGACAGCATATGAACTTGAATTCATATTAATAGTCGTAATAAAATAATTAAATTTGTACGAGGTATTCCTTTAAAATCAAATCAGGTAACAATGCATTCAATTTATTTAAAAAGAATAAAAAATTTCATGTCTAGTCTATATCTAGTTTGTAAAAGAAAATTACATAAAAGTTAAGGAAATTTCACAGTGAATGATAGAAAAGATAAGAAAGACTAACTAAAATGGTCTCAGTAAAAATCGAATTCCAAGTTTTCATTGTTTCTAATTTTTTATTATTATTATTATTATTTACTAACTATTATTTTTTTTTTCTTTTTCGAGTCCTTACATACATGCCTTTAAATAGGCTCAAAAGATAACCCTAATATAATAAAGTTCAACCTCCAACTACAAATCACTACTCAATGCTATTAAATACATATGGAAGAAGATAAGGCATTCAGAAATTGTCTTAATTGGTAATT
>NW_019653029.1:0-546 GCF_002806865.2 Cucurbita pepo subsp. pepo
ATAGATAGGTCCCGAGGTAATGCTAGACTTTATCCCCACACGAGCACTTGCCTTGCCTTGGAACCACTTATTGCTGATAATCAATAGATACACTTTCTAAGGTGTTCTCTTTTTCTACGGATAAATGTTCGTAACTGTTTAAGCTCATCATTAGCAGATATTGTAATTTTTAGGTTTTTTCTTTCAGAAATGCTTCGCTTCGTTCTCCTCTTCAACCGACCTGTGATCTCAAATAATCCACCCTCATTNCCAACTAATGTGAGATCTCAAAATCTACTCCCATTTGAGGCCCAACATCTTGTTGACACTCATTTTTCTCTCCAATCGATGTGTTCTCTTTGTGTTTTCCCTTTCTGTCATAGAGAGGTCCCACACCCTGATAAAGAATGTTTCGGATCTCACAATTCACCCCTTCGAGGCCATCTCACAGTATCCCTTACTTGCTTCCTTAAACTTACATGCACCACATAAATTTATATGTTTATAAGAGATAATGATCGATGATAATGGGGTACAATGCCAGTTCGCAACGTTGATAGTTCAATA
>NW_019653030.1:0-546 GCF_002806865.2 Cucurbita pepo subsp. pepo
ACCCATGTAAGACTCAAAGGATCGAAAGGAGAGAAATTAAAAGATCTCAAGCAAGTCATTCCTATACCTTAACAAGTCATGTTAAGGAGTTAGAGATCTATGGAAAAAGGATTGGAAAGGAAAAGTAAGTGAAAAGGGCAAAAAGATCATTTTTTTAATTCCTTACCTTAAAGGAAATTCAAGATGGTCAAGAAGGAAAAAATGACCAACAAGTATGAAGAATATTTAGAAAAATTATAGAGTTTTCAAAGAAAATAATAATAAAATATTCGAAAAGTGGCAAATTACCAAAATATCCTTGGAAGGATGGATAATTACGAAAATGCTCCTTTGATCAGAATGAGAGCATCTACTGTGACCATGTGAGCAAAATCTCTCGAACCTCAAATCTCATCCGTTGGATCTCCTCCAAAATTGGATATGATCTAGAAGACGGACAGATCATCACATCCAATGGCTGGTATTTAAAACCAAAGTCNAGTATTTAAAACCAAAGTCGGTGAGACTCTAATCGGAGTAGATATTTTCGACAGATATTCCAGAAAA
>NW_019653031.1:0-546 GCF_002806865.2 Cucurbita pepo subsp. pepo
AATGCTCCTAGTACCTATGCGCTTAATATATAATGTTTTGGGAAAATATATGAGAAAACAGGTTGTTTATATTGATGATATTATAATTTATTTGAAGATTTTTTTGCTTGAGCATGTGGAGCATGTTAAATTAGTTTTGATTACACATAGAAAAGAGATTTAATTTTAATAAGGGTAGTTTTTGCATGGAAAAAGTTCACTCTATTGGCTTCATAGTTGATAAAAGTAGAATAACATTAGATAAAGACAGTTAAATTCATTATGGATTTGCCAACACCAAAGAGTGCACGTAAAGTTCGGAGTTTTCATGAGTTAGCTAACCTCTATAAGAAATTTATAAATGATTTTAAAACCATAACTGAACTATTGAATGACTTAGTGAAAAATAATGTTGTTTTTAAATGGGGAGAAATGCTGCATTCAATTTGATTAGGAACAAATTAAGCAATGCATCATTATTTGTTTTGCCTAGCTTTTATAAAACNAAATGCTGCATTCAATTTGATTAGGAACAAATTAAGCAATGCATCATTATTTGTTTTGCCT
>NW_019653032.1:0-546 GCF_002806865.2 Cucurbita pepo subsp. pepo
GGAGCATAGCGGTGAGACCACGGAACATGTCAGGCCTACCTTCGTAGGCTAGTCTACAAAATCTATAACCTAGAGCAATGATACCAACTATAACGACCCTAGTTTTCTACTTAATTAAAGTCGCTACCACATACATGACGTGACATCTTGTGGAAAAATATTCATTTAAAATGTTTTCATAAAACAATGTTACATGTTTAAGAAAAAGATCTTAAAATAATACAATTGAAAAATTAAGATTGACATAAGTAAAANAACTTACCGTTTACGAAATTAAGTGCAACTACCCTATGCATGTGCCTTGATCTTTTAATTTGTGATGCCGCCGTCAACCGTGTCTTTGCGATCTGAAATATAAAAGTAGCACGTGACTTAAGTATTTTAAGAAATATTCAGTAAGTGATCCCACTACTAGGGTTAGAAAATGTAAAGACATGTAAAATGAATGAGACCTATCATATAAAAACCATATTTCCTTAGGTTACTATCCTAACTGGATCNTTGCTCTATATTAACTTACAGTTTACGAAATTAAGTGCAACTACC
>NW_019653033.1:0-545 GCF_002806865.2 Cucurbita pepo subsp. pepo
AACTCCTCGTTACCTACAGGATGATCAGATCATATACCCTTTTCATCGATGAGGATGGGTAATCATTCTTGATATTTGTTGAAGATTAGAAAAAGGGATTAAGAAATGGTTTAAGTCTCTAAATTTTCAGAAGCAACGAGTTCATTCAGATAATTTAATTAAGAAGGAGAAAAGAAACTTACCTTGATCCTCAGTCGTTCAGCAACCTCAGATTGTTCATCATATTCATCAACGACCTAAAATCACAAGCATTCAGTTCCAGAATCAAATTCATTTCTCCAACAAAACAACTTCTCTGATATGGATTACTCACATTGTGCTTCAAGAAGATAACCGGAGCCTCTTGATCTCCAGATCCCCTGCACAATTTCGCAAACCCTTGTTCTATGTACTTGCAACTCCCACAAGATGTTCGATAAAAGTCCACAACCACCAGCGCTCCACTTTCCTTTGCCCTGTCTAGAATTCTGATGAACTCTTCATCCGTCTTGAACTCCCTCACACATTCTACAGGGCAAAGATCATCGTCTTCGTCGGACAACCCC
>NW_019653034.1:0-545 GCF_002806865.2 Cucurbita pepo subsp. pepo
GCTATCAATGACAACACTACAAGGTACAGATTGAACAAGAACACCGAGTTTGAAATAAGTTCTCTCGTTGGTCTAGACCGTCTTTCTTAATGTGGGTGTTTAGAGCTCGTCGAGTAACCAAAGATATATGTGTAGGGTCCTCTTCACTAAACTTCTCACTCTCATCAGTTTCCTCATTTATGTCGTCATGTGCCTCGTCATCCGTAACAATTTCTCCCTCCTTGATGGTCATAATTCTTGCATTTGGGCAATCTCTACTATAGTGTCCTACCCCTTGACATCTCCAACACTTTAAATCCCTATTTCGAACATTAGACTTTTCTACTTTTTCTTTCTCGGTTCTAGAACTCTCACTTTTCTCAAATTTAGCTTGAGGCTTCTCATTAATCTCTTGATTTCTATGCTTATAATCAATGTTCTTACCATCCTTTTTCCAGGTAGAAGTAGAATTGGAAAAAGTTTTAGAAATATATCGTTGAGACCTTCGTTGGATTTGCTTCTCGTTCTTAATTGCAATGTGCAACAACTCCTCGATATCAGAATAA
>NW_019653035.1:0-545 GCF_002806865.2 Cucurbita pepo subsp. pepo
GTACGAACAGCATCAGGAGAAACCATGGCGAAAGAACAAGAGAAACAACAAAAGAAACAAAGAACAGAAAGCCAAAGAGACAAGAAGAGGGCTTTGGATAATGTTTGCAAGTGAGAGCGTGTGAGAGACTGCAAACAATGGAGTCTCTATATATAGAAGAAGGGACTCAAAGTGAGTTGTATGAAGAAGGGTTGGTCACGTGCAACTCATGTACTGCTCACTCCATTTTCTACCCAACAAATGGAAATAGACCATAAGGGACCCAATGAATAAGAAAAGACTAAGATAAGCTTCACTCTTTTCAGTTTCTACCCTATTTTCATCTCCCTTATCCAAATTATAATCCGGGTTCCGAACCAGAATTATTCTCTCTTCCCGTCCTACTCCCAATTCCAACCTCGCTCAAATTCCCATCTCGTCTAACTATACGTTCATCAATGAGAAATCCCTTCTCGTTAGCTAAACCGAGTCAGGAACGAGACTCATTCTCTATCTCTAACCTACTCCCAACTCCGATCTCGCTCAAATTCCCGTCTTTTTTATTA
>NW_019653036.1:0-545 GCF_002806865.2 Cucurbita pepo subsp. pepo
ACGGTAGAACGAGCTTTATTATATGCATAGTCGTTTGTTCATATAAGTTTAAACGAGGAAATTAGAGAGAAGAACGAGAACGTGATTGTGTTCGTCGTTTCTTCTTCGCTTTGTGATTCGAATATATAATCATCCTCTTCTTTGTTTTTTATCTTTACAGGACCGTTAAAGAGACTACCTCCCTAATCAACATGTACGTAAATAGTTATGCGTTAAAATATAGATGAAAATAGTACGATAGTAATAGAAATTTTTTGTTTGGTATCGTGTGCAGGAACGACGGGTGCGACTGCTGCGACAGCAGCTGCTCGTGTGACGGGTGTGGCTGCTGCTGATGAGCGAGCTAGCTGGAGAGGAGATGGATGAAGCCCTTAAACAACAAAGCTTGTGAAATGGAATAAAGTTATGGATCAATATGCAAAGTTCATCTGTTTTTGCTTCTTTGTTTTGTACTTTGTTTGAGTCTATGATGGCTGCTTGAAATCTAGTGTGAAGAATTATGTAAGTGCTTTGTTGTGGGCTGTGGGTGCCTTGTTTTATATATC
>NW_019653037.1:0-545 GCF_002806865.2 Cucurbita pepo subsp. pepo
GCTTTGAGAAATATATAAACACACACGTGTGGGGGTAATATTCAAATTCACAGAAGATATGGACCTATTTTGAAATTAATACCATAATTTTGAGCCCGAAAAGGTCTTTAGAGAAAAAAGAAAAAAACGCGGTTTGTCCAAACTTTTGTCAATACGTAAAAATGTGTGTGTGATAATAAAAAGATATGGACCTATTTTAAATATTTTCTTTAAGTATAATTTTTTATATTGCATGACATCATTCTTTGCCCGTCTAATTAAATGTATTATGGTCTAAATACTAAATAAACGCTAATTATTAAAATTGTCCATGCAATTTAAATACAAAACTTTATGCTAAAAGGTGTGTGACAATTGACATGAGAAAAGAAAATAAAATAAAGAAAAGAAAAGAAAAGAAAGGAAAAGAGGTTAGATAAGGAGGAAAAAGTGAAGGTGACATAGCTGATGGGAACACAAAGCAATCTCCCAAATATTTTTATTTTCTTTTAAAACTTCAAATTTTAAATATTTCTAAACTATTTTACACTAAAAAATGGTTAATA
>NW_019653038.1:0-545 GCF_002806865.2 Cucurbita pepo subsp. pepo
AGAATACAATTTCGCAGAAACGGAGTGAATCAAACAGTAAATGAGTGATTAAAGTCAAACCCTAATCTCGTACATTTGAAGTTCGTGCTAAAAAAACTGAGTCGCGGTCGAGGTCTTTTGAAACTTTCGTTGCGAACGATTAGGCTTGATGATTTGGAATAGAATGTCGAAGAAACAGAGCGTAAACAATAGTAAAAGAGTGCTTAAAATCGAACTCTAATTCAGAAACCCTAATATGTGAAGTTTGAAGTACGTGCTTACAAAACCGAGACGCAGTCGACGTTTTTACAAACTTTTGTGGGGAATGATTAGGGAGAAGGATTTAGAATACAATTTCGAAGAAACGGAGTGCATCAAACAGTAAAAGAGTGATTAAAGTCGAACCCTAATATGGGACGTTTGAAGTACGTGCTAAAAAAACTGAGTTGTGGAAGAGGTCTTTTGAAACTTTCGTTGCCAAAAATTAGGCTTGATGATTTAGAATAGAATGTGAAGAGACGGAGTGTAAAAAACAGTAAAAGACTGCTTAAAATCGAAACCCTTAT
>NW_019653039.1:0-545 GCF_002806865.2 Cucurbita pepo subsp. pepo
ATTCTCTTCTTCTGCGATTGTTTCAATCTCCATATCCGCTAGCGTTTCCTCCTTTCAAATGGGTTTTTTTCAAATTTGTGATTTAGCAATGATTTTGATAGTTCTTACACCTAAGAACAAGAACTAGATGCATGGAAGGAGCGGCCCTAAAAATAGATGTAATAATGTAATAAGAGATGGTGAGGAAACATTTTTTCAAGAATAGGTGTAACAAGGGAGGGAGTGAAAAACATTTTTCTCTCTAAGATAAACGAGACCGAAGACAAAAGTCTTTAAGATAAACGAGATCGAAGACAAAAGTTTATATTCTCCAATCTTTTATATTCTCCGACCTTCCCACTCAAATCTTCAACTCTCTCGCTTAACATTAAAATTTTTAAAAGTCATATTGATAGATTATTTGGATTTTCTTATAATTTTTTTAAAAAGATTATATTAAAAGATGAAAATTTTTAAAATAACTATTTTAAGAAAATAATAATAAATGAAAAAAAATTTGATCCCCACAAGTTCCATAGAGGGAATCTCTAAATGAGGGACATCTC
>NW_019653040.1:0-545 GCF_002806865.2 Cucurbita pepo subsp. pepo
TTTTATTTACGAATTAAACAAAAAGAGAGAATCTGAGATATTTAAATAAGATTTAAATATTTTAATGAAATATGTGTCGGAATTGATTGGGATTGGGATTGGCATTTGAATTAATAATAAATATTAATTAAATAGTTTAATTAATTCTTTAATATAGTAATTTCAAATTAGTTATCGAATTAAAATGAAGAAAGTAAAAATGTTGTCTTCACTAATGGAAAAATCCATGTTTGAGTCAATGGAATTTTGAGGTGTCAAAATTTGGTTTAACCAAACTTGCATGCTTGCCAAATAAACCCCACAAATTTTAGTGTTATTTTTAGTGTGTTGAGCTCTAACTTGCATGCTTGCCACATAATCCCAAACATTTGAGTGGAATATTGAGTGTCAAATTTGGCGATCTCAAATTTACATGAACATGCAAACATAACTCTATAAACAGAGTGATCAAGGTACATGGAACTTCTCCCTTCAAAAAACCTTGAGAAAAACTCTCCCAAACATTTGCTTCCGCATGTTTTATATTAACACCATCAATAACTTGT
>NW_019653041.1:0-545 GCF_002806865.2 Cucurbita pepo subsp. pepo
TATATATATATATTTAAGATAAAATGTTGACGTGGACATTTATGTATGGTGGAGGGCCAAATTCATGCCGTTTCCCATACATTGAATTTATCAATTTTTATGATAAATAAAATAATTTCTTTAAAAAAATATATAATTTTAGCCTCTCATTTATTTTTATTATTTTAAATATTAACATGTAATTTTAAAATTAAAAAAAATAAAAACAGAGTTTTATGAGAATTACTATGATAATTTCTCATTTTTATCGTTGTTTATTAAATTGTATAATTAAAATTAATTATGTTGAGTTTAACGATGGAGAGGGTGACATGACGAGGTGAGAGCCGTACACGTGTAGGGTGGAGATTGAATGATTTTGGGCCAGAAGATCCTATAAGTAGAGAAGGAGACGTAGATTCAAAAAACACAGCAAATTCCATTCCATAAAATTTGATTCGAAGTTGAGAAATATTTGTAGTGCGACAGAGAAATGGCGGCTGGCTGCAACTGTGGTGATAACTGCTCCTGTGGAGACAGCTGCAACTGTCAATCCGGGTATCTCT
>NW_019653042.1:0-545 GCF_002806865.2 Cucurbita pepo subsp. pepo
CTCTTTCCAGAATTCCAATGAACTGTCTATTCTAATAAGAAATTTGCTGAAATACATGTCTTTTTATCACCTGAAATCTCCTAAGGTGGGGCACTTCAGGTTCATGAGTATGTCGACGGATCTTTCGTGGTATTTCAAGGGGTCGCCAACGAAGAATTCTATAAGGGTATAAATGAGGGTGTTGACAACATCCTCTACCCTTTCATGTTGTACTTCGGTCCTAGTTGATGGACCTTCCTCTTTGATGATTTGAATAGTTGGCCTAATGACATAGTGGCTTAATATCTGTTGGCGAGTTGCTTCATCGAGATATTTGTCCCACCAGTTCTTGTGTTGCCTGGTAAATCCGGTCACTAAAACTTGAGCTATTTGATGGTCGAATTTATGGCCCTGTAATTTATACGCGCCTGCGGCCATCATCATTTCATTGACAACATTCATTTTCAGATAGTCGGACAATCCANGGCGGCCATCATAATTTCATTGACAATATTCATTATCAGGTAGTCGGACAATCCATCGATATTCCATTCATAGATTGCTAG
>NW_019653043.1:0-545 GCF_002806865.2 Cucurbita pepo subsp. pepo
AAATATTAAATATTTACAAGTTACAATACATCATTAATATTAATTACAAACTTTAAACAATTTTAATTTTTTTTAAAAGTAGGAATGGGTTGTAACCTTATTTTCAAGATTGTCAGGTTAACCCGACCAAAAAAATCTCGATGTTAATTATATATTAATATTTCAAATATAATAAAGTTTTGTTTCCATTANTCATTGAGTATCTCATACTCAATTAGATAGGTAGGGACATTAAGGATTTTTTAAAATTATCATCATATAAAAAATTTTGTTTTTAATTTATTTATATATATATGTATAATATTAAGAGAGAAAATGTTCTACACGGCAGATAAAATGAACAAATTATTGGAGGATGAAAGTCTCAGGTCCACTAATTTAAGAACGATCATGCAATTATAAACAAAGAATTTGAGGCTTTTGGGGAACGCCAACCAGAATTGTTCATAGTTTGGCTAGGAATTTTCAAAGTTCATTGGATCAAAGCAAGAGAATCATTAAAGAAGATCCCAAGAAGAAAAGATTGATAAAATAACAGGAATCTT
>NW_019653044.1:0-545 GCF_002806865.2 Cucurbita pepo subsp. pepo
TGTTCGCTTTTTTTATCGTTTCGGCCCTGTGGAAATCGAATAAATGTAGGCAAATGGAGAAGTAATACAAAAAAAATGATGAACATTGGGCTAGAAAAGTACTTACATGTCCCCTCCTTCACAATAACCTATAATAATGCACACATAGCAACCCTGTCAACAAAGAAATAACAAAAGAGATTAGATTAGATGTAACGGCTCAAGTCCACCGCTAGCAGATATTGTCCTCTTCGAGCTTCCCCTCAAGGTTTAAACGCGTTTGCTAGGGAGATGTTTCCACATTTTTATAAAGAATGTTTCGTTCTCCTCCCCAATTGATATGGGATCTCACAATCCACCCCCTTCGGAGCCCAGCGTCCTTGTTGGTACACTGCCTTGTGTACACCCCCTCTAGGGCTCAGCCTCCTCGTTGGCACATCACTTGGTGTTTGACTCTAANTTAAGGCTCAGCCTCCTCGTTGGCACATCACTCAATGTTTGACTCTAATATCATTTGAAACGGCCCAACCCCACCGCTAGCATCTCACAATCCACCCTCTTCGAAG
>NW_019653045.1:0-545 GCF_002806865.2 Cucurbita pepo subsp. pepo
TGGAGAACCCACCAAAATGTGAGTTTGTAACCCATCCGTTAATAAGATATTTTAACTTGAATTCATTGTCTTTGAGATAACAATTCTTTTCTATTTTATATAAATTTTTTAAATATGGGTTCATTTCCAAATGCATGCTAACACCCTTATTGTTGAATAAATGACATGAAACTAGTTTCACATAGTAACGTTGCCTTTTTCTCCTATTGGTNACGAGACTAATTTTTTTAAGTTAAAAATTATAATTATAACAATCTGCCTAAAACCCTCAGACTAATTTTGCTTCATTTCTAAATGCAAGCAGACAAAGTAGAAAAATGAAAACATGTAAATTGTAAACTCAAACATTTCAAAGAAATAAACAAGTTTTGATGGTACCAATGCTAACCAGAAAACAATCAACCAAATTTATTTCGAACATAGAAAATCTCAAGTCTCCATCTTGTAAAGCCAATAAACCAAAGGGCCTAATATAGTAGAGAAATGAAAAAATGTTACCCTCATATGTGTTAGTGTTGTGCCATAAGTGATCAATGGATGTTGAC
>NW_019653046.1:0-545 GCF_002806865.2 Cucurbita pepo subsp. pepo
TTTTAAAATATGAGGAGGGGATGAGTTTAAATAGTGATCCAAGTCCTAAAAATAAGAATGGATACCGACCACTAAAAAGTGAATTAAAATGTGGACCACAAAAAATAATATTTATTCATTTTTAAATTTATTGTGAATATATATATATTATTTTAAATAATATTAAAAACATTTTAACTTCATTTTTATTATATATATATATATATATATATATATATATATATATATANATAACCATTTAATAATTGAAAAGTTTTATAAAACTAATTGAAATCGTTATAAATGTAATTGAAATGATTTTATAATTCAAATATTTTTCTTTTAATTTAAAAGTAATTGAAAATTCCACTATTTGTTACTCGACCAAAGTTGTAAATGTCATATTTCGATTGGTCCATGATGTCAATTTTGCCGCTGGTCCATGATGTCAATTTTGTCACCACATCATCAATTTTGTGAGCACATCATCACGTCAGGAATCTTGTTTTGAATTCGATTGAAACTTCTTCGTTTTAGCCCTAATTTGAGTAAACAAAAAAAAAAAA
>NW_019653047.1:0-545 GCF_002806865.2 Cucurbita pepo subsp. pepo
CACTTTTGTATATGATATAAACAATGTGATTACTAAATTGTCCATGCGGAGACATGTGAGTGGGGGCGCCTATGCAAACCATGAAGAAAATCACTCTCACCTTATAATGTCGTTTACTGTTGAAACTGATTTTTTTTCATTCGATGATCTAGGTAACTCGATCTTAATCCTGAGCTAACCATGAACTCCTGTCTATTCAGAATTATTCTTAGATTTGCATGGGGTGAGAGTGGCTCGAGTTCGCCGACTCAATAAGCCTCCCATTTCAAGGGTAAGACTGGGTGAATAGTTGGGGACATAGGGTGCAAGATGAAATTCACTCCTACCCACTTTTTTTGAGGGATAGTAGAGAGGTTGTTCCCTTAATTACTGACTCCAGGTCCTGAACAAGGGGCGGCACTGTAACAGCCCAAAAATAAATAAATAAACAAATAAAAATTATTATTATGTATAAAAATAATAATAATAATAATAATAAATTAATAAATAAGTAAAAAAAAAAAAAAAAAAAAAAAAAAAAAAAAAAAAAAAAAAAAAAAAAAAAA
>NW_019653048.1:0-544 GCF_002806865.2 Cucurbita pepo subsp. pepo
AGCTTAAATAAGTTACAAATATATCAGTTGTCGGTAGCGGTTAAGAAGGAGCGAACTGGGTCGACGACTGTAACAGTAGAACTTAGTTACGGCTGTACAAAATTGTCCAAGATCAAAATCGAAACCTTACTAAAGAAATATGGGAATATTTGTGGAGTTAAAATTTCCAAAAAAATTTTAGAATATGGAATCTACTCTTCCTATGGCTATATATATATAAAAAAGAGAGAGGAATGGTTTTTTAATGACATTACAGTCATACCCTTTTAATTTTTAAATAAATTATTTGGCTTTTCGTTCAATTCGACATAAGTCGCTTAGTTTATCCTTTAATTCATGTTTGACCAACGCTTGTTTTTGAATCATTATATCTCTTACTCCAAAATTACCTTTGTTTTCGAAAGTATTCTTTCAAATCTGGAATATGATGCTACCAATATGGCTTTCTCCTATCAATCGAGTTTTAGGGAGATCCTGTTTGGAATAAGACTAGAGAGATCCTGTTTGGAATAAGATTAAGTTATGTTATTTGTTCTCTCTTTCA
>NW_019653049.1:0-544 GCF_002806865.2 Cucurbita pepo subsp. pepo
AAAAAAAAAAAAAAATGAAGATGATTAAGACCCCCTTCCATTTATGCATTATTGGGGCCTATCATGTGGAAAAAAACTCTTAAAATTTTCTGCGAGTGGCCTCTCTGTTTTTGGTTTCAATGGTTAATGTTGTTGCCTTCTGTTTGCTCTCGGGGACTGTACAAATTAAAGGGTTTCAGAAGTTCATTCCACTGTATGGCCATTGTACCAATCATAAGTTAAACTTTGGTCATATTTTTATGAATTTCTCCAAAGAGATGACGAGTTGGTGTTCTTGGCGAGAAAATAGTTTTCAAATTATGGAGAAATTCTATTTTAGACACCCTACTGTCAAGACTACTTAACTTCCAAAGTGCTATGCTCTTTTTCTAGCCATCAAACCTTTCACAAGGTTTCTTTGATACCAATTTTGGTGTGAACCAAACGAGAGAAACTTTATAAATGAAATCTGACATGTCAGCAGATAGAACACTAGTACTTATACTAGTTTACGCCAACTATATCCCTACTAACCCCACATCAGCTAGTTTATGCCAATCAAATC
>NW_019653050.1:0-544 GCF_002806865.2 Cucurbita pepo subsp. pepo
TTTTTTTTTTTCTTCAAGTAACTAATGTTGTTGGTCAAGGCGAAGTGGTCCTCAAGAGCTTTGCAGCCACAAAGGGTTGTCGACCCAAGATGTCTATCTTGTCCAAATATTTTTGTAGTTTGGCATATCATACATATCTTTGTATCTCGATCTCGTTCCCTCTTTAAGAACCAATTGAACATATGTACATGTATATGTTTTACACTGATTTTGACTATGTTGATGAATGTTTTTAAAATTGTGTGAACTTTATGGTAGTTTTCTACTGTGTTCTCATACCTCCATGTTGCATTGCATTATGTTTTGGTTTGGACCTAGTTTTTAATTCTCGTAAGTTTCAAGTTCTGAATAAGGTCAAGTGTCTTATCCTAAATCACTATTAATATAACTCACTTTATAATTGTTATAAATGATTTGATGTAAATCATTTATGGGGAGAAAATGTTAGTGGAGGTATCCTGTATAGAGTGTGTCATAGTTCAATTTTCATGGTTTTGAATCTTGTATGCTTTTATCTCATGTGAATAAAAATATTTAGTAAGCA
>NW_019653051.1:0-544 GCF_002806865.2 Cucurbita pepo subsp. pepo
TTTTCAAATTATGATGAACTTAAAAAGGGTTTTGGTTTCTTGGTAGGCGTTGTCAAATTGTTTGTTTAGAAAGAAGGGCTCCTCTTTAAGACCCACCACAAATAGCGGCTGATCCCTCGGACCCAAACCCTCCCCGCCCCCCCTTCAAAGGAACCATTATATTGCCTCTCAACCCATCTCTTATTTCACACTCTCTCCTCTGTTTCTTAGTTACAAAGCTAAGTCACAACTTTTTTGTTGATACATTAATGGAGGAGCGCAATGAAGGGGAAAAAGCAGAGGAGCTAATGCTGCCTGGCTTCCGTTTTCACCCAACCGACGAAGAGCTTGTTGGGTTTTACCTCAAAAGAAAGGTTCAACAAAGGCCTCTGCTCATAGAACTCATCAAGCAAATTGACATTTACAAATATGATCCATGGGATCTTCCAAGTAAGAAAGTTTGTTCCTTTTTTTTGTTGTTTTAAGAGCGGTGGCATTCATATATATGGTGAAACTCATTTTTGGTGTCCTTTTTTGAGTTTAGAGTTGGGTGGTAGTGGAGAAA
>NW_019653052.1:0-544 GCF_002806865.2 Cucurbita pepo subsp. pepo
AGCCAAAAAATTTGCTATGTCTACATACCATGGAGTTGCTGGCATTCTGCTACTGCTATTGCTGCTGCTATTGCTGTTTATCCCAAGCAGCTGTTCATCCGGAAATACATCATCAATTTCTTTGCTATTGACCTTTTCTTCCATGTTCTCCATTCTAGATAAGTGATCCGCTACATGGTTATTAGCTTCTTTCGTGTCCACGATTTCTATCTCGAACTCTTGTAACAGTAGAATCCATCTAATTAATCTTGGCTTGGCATTCGGTTTCATCATTAGGTGCTTGATTGCTGCGTGGTCAGTGTACACTTTCACCTTCGCTCCAAATAAATAAACTCTGAACTTCTCAACAACGAATACTACGGCCAACAATTCTTTTTCAGTTGTTGTATAATTCACTTGAGCCTAATTCAACGTTTTGCTGGCATAATAGATAGGATGAAGTACCTTCCCCTTTTTCTGTCCTAACATTGCCCCACAGCATGGCCACTAGCATCACACATCAACTCAAATGGTGAATTCCAATCGGGTGTTGACATTATAGGAG
>NW_019653053.1:0-544 GCF_002806865.2 Cucurbita pepo subsp. pepo
AATAATAATAATAATAATAATAATAATTTGTGGTAGAATTTATCCTATATTCAATTTAAATTATCTGCTAATTTCAATTGGCATAAATAAATAAAACCACTAATTTCAAATGAAGAATATAATTAATGTACATTGTAATAAAACAATATTTTATAATTTCGTAACGGCCTCCGTCAACTTCAACGGAAACAACCACCGCACCACCACTAAGAAAATTGATGCCTCGTCATCAGCCAGGTCAGCAAAGCGAAAAGGGCCCACAAACACATATTCTCAAAGTAATCTCGGCAAACGTGGAGCCCAGGGATATCCTGTCAGGTCATGCCTTGGCTGTCCAGTGTCCACTACTACACCCTGGATGGGTCCCACCTCTCTCACGTGGCTTGTACATGCATCCTCCGCGTGGGCCCACGTGCTTATATTTACATGACCATCCATATCCATGCCCATACCATTCTGGACCCTCATTAAATATGGGCCGTCAAAAACCCCTTCCTGTTCCTCACCGTACCTGTCAGCCTGATCGGACATCTCCAATTATTGC
>NW_019653054.1:0-544 GCF_002806865.2 Cucurbita pepo subsp. pepo
TCTTTGAACGTTCTAGATTGTATCCAAATTTGGGGAAAATCCAATGTCACGATTTTCAGATTCGAAGGTCTTTGTGCAAATGGTCACATGCAGAGGTTTTTATTTTTAGCAGAATGGCACTTTCGTAATTATCCATATCATCAGGGTAATTTTGTAATTTGCCACTTTCAAAATATTTTGTTATTATTTTTCCCGAAAAATTCATAATTTTCCTAAACTTTTCTTCATCTCTTGTTGGTCATTTTTCCGTCCTTGAGCATCTTGAAATTCCCTCTAGATAAGGAATTAAATATCCAAAAAAATTCTTAAAAATTGGAAAGTGACCTTTTCGTCCTTTCGCTTACGCTTTCATTCCCAATACTTTTCCAAAGGCCTTATTCATTACAGTTACTCGTTAGGGTATAGAAATTACTTGCTAAAGACCCTTCCTTGCTTAATCCTCTTAACTTTTTTATTGGATCCTTTCGGTCTTACATGGGTGGCTTTGCTTTATTTTTTGGGTATTGCAGCTTCTTACCTCAACCGACCACCAACAAACAGCTCA
>NW_019653055.1:0-544 GCF_002806865.2 Cucurbita pepo subsp. pepo
AGCAAAACCCAACAAAAAATATCAACCAAACATAGGAATTGAAATCCAAAAAATGTGTGTGAGCGTAGATTGAGAGAAGAGGACCATCTTGAACTGGAGCCTGTCGACGGCAACATAGAAGTGGCGCTGTTGACTGAGAAAGCGAAACAAAATGGGGATCACTGGATATCGAAAGAAAGGTTTGTAAAATACAAAAGAGGGCGGCAGCAACAGCAATACCTGAAATGGGAAGATGGGTGAGAGGGAGGCGAGAAGGCTTCAATTCCATCAATTGCCATGGTCGCTGCACCGCTGCACAGCGCTCTCACCTGCCTGCTTCCAAGTTCGAGGGCTGAGGTCTTTCCTGAACACAAACCTCACGTGCTTCTCTTCTGCCTTGTGACTACTGAGTTAAAATAAAATGGGACAACCAGAAATTCTTTTCTTTTTTCTTTTTCCATCTTCCGCATAAGCAAATCGAAGTTAAATTTCTTTTTCTTTTTTTTTCTTTAATTAATGTTAGTGCGACAATTTTTTAAAATGGGATTAACGATATTTTTTTTTT
>NW_019653056.1:0-544 GCF_002806865.2 Cucurbita pepo subsp. pepo
GCTGAGAGTTGAGACCTTATTCCATGTTATATCATATAGTCATGAAATCGTAAGTCCATGTACAATCCTCCTCGATCTGATCGAAGTGTTTTAATAGTTTTACCTAATAGATTCTCAACCTCAGTCTTATACTCTCAGAATTTTTCAAGAGCTTCGAACTTGTGCCGCATTATGTAAAGATAGTCATACCTTGAATAATCATCAATAAAACTGATGAAATATTCATACCCTCCTCGTGCTTTGACATTCATTGGACCATAGAGATCTGTATGCACGAGTTCTAAGGTTTCTTTGGCTCTATAACCTTTTTCGGAAAACGATCATTTAGTCATTTTACCCTCAAGACAAGACTCACATGGAGGTAAAGAGTTGTCTTCTAACTCATTTAGAAGTCCTCTTTTAACCAATCTCTCAATCCTATTGAGATTAATGTGGCCTAGTCTTAAATGCCAAAGATAGGTATTAGGAGAAATCTTTGGTCATTTATTTTGAGTTTTAGCTCTTTTTAAACATCTCGGTATTTAAAATAGCTTTTGTTTGGCTC
>NW_019653057.1:0-544 GCF_002806865.2 Cucurbita pepo subsp. pepo
GTGGATTGTCTGACAGTGATATGTAACAGACCAAAGTGGACAATATCTGCTAGCGGTAGACTTTGACTGTTACAAATGGTATCATAGCCAAACATCGGGTGGTGTGCCAGCAAGGACACTAGCCCCCAATGGGGGTAAATTGTGAGATCTCACGTTGGTTGGAGAGATGAACGAAGCATTTCTTATAAAAGTATGAAAACCTCTCCCTGACAGACGCATTTTAAAACTGTGAGGTTAACGACGATACGTAACGAGCAAAAGTGGACAATATCCCGTAGCAGTGTAAAAAAAGTTTCATATCGTTGTATGCATCCAAGAGACTTTGTGTGCTTCATTTTAATTCTTAATAAAATCAAATTAAAATCCAACGTGTTTTGCATGCACAACCCAATAATTTGAAAGCAATCATTTCAATTTATGATATATAAGTGGCGAGAATAACATGTCATTCAGAAATCATATGGTCAATATTAACATCATAACATGACATTTATTGTTTAAACATCACATCAAAAGATCACGTCAAATATCATACATTATACAA
>NW_019653058.1:0-544 GCF_002806865.2 Cucurbita pepo subsp. pepo
TTATTGGATTTTGATTATCTTTAGACAAATGGAACATACAATAGACTATTATGACACCAAAATTAAGAAAACAACTCATAAATGAATGATATGTTTATCTATTTATCTTATAATAGACTATTATAATAGACTAAAAATTATGAATCTATAATATTAAAAAATAAATATATTTTTAAATTTTTTTAGAATTTATTGGCATTTTTTAGCTCGGTTGGAAGTTTAATTGTATGATTGAAACTTTAGAGTATTTTTAATAATTTAACATTTCTTTTATAATTCAAAATTGGCAAAACACACTTAAGCTACCAACCTGTCGGAATCACTCCCATTTTTCATTTTAATCCATGAATGTATTAAAATTACAAATTATTAAATATTTTATTGAGATGATGATTAATAAAACCACACCGTTATCTTTCATTCTCAAAATAAAAGTTTTAAACAAAACAAAACGTGCAATTATTGCTTCAGTCTCTGATATTTTTTGTCAATGAACCAAATACTGTTTATTTTGATAAAATCAACCAGAAATTTAGAGTTTTTA
>NW_019653059.1:0-544 GCF_002806865.2 Cucurbita pepo subsp. pepo
AAAACAAATAGAAAAAGAAAACAAAAGGTTTAAGCAGACTAAGCAGTAGGAGATATGTCATTTGAAGAGGTCAATATGTTAAATCTTCCTTTTATTTTATTAAATAATATTAATTTGGTTACAATTATTTAGTTTTATATTAGAGATTAAATGAAAAGAATTCTGTATGAGTTTAGGAAATTAAAACCAATTATATTTTAGATCTACTTTGTTGCAATGATTTAGATATACTTAATTGTTGCAATGATTTAGATTGTAATTTTATATGAATTATAGGAAAAGAATATAAAGAAATAAGAAAAAAAATGAGATAAAGATAGAAATACAAGAATACTCTTAATTGAAAAGAAAAATAATAATAAAAATAAAAAGGGAAGATTTGGAAGTACGAATAGATTAACGAAATTGAATAATACCTTCTTAAAAATAATTACAGAAGAAGAGGAAAGATTGAGGAAAGATTTGTTGAACAGGAAATATCAGAGTGCAGTGAGCTCCTTTACATTTTGTCTAACAGGAAATATCATAATTTTACGATGACCAA
>NW_019653060.1:0-544 GCF_002806865.2 Cucurbita pepo subsp. pepo
CTTTTCCATTTTTCACATTTCGAAAAGCCTTAAATAAAATACCCGGTAAAATGAGAGGAAATATTTCTCTTTCGCTCTGCCCATATCTGAACAAGGAGGAATGAAGAATGAGTGAAGCTTCAAGACTGAGAGATGATGATTGAGTCTTTACACCGGGACTCCATGTTCTAAAGGTCTCCACTTTAGTCTACTTCATCACAGATATAGTAGGTGAGAGAGAAGGGAAAAGCAAGATCAGGTAATTTCCCTGAACTGACAGATGAAATTCAGTAGAATCGAAAAGTTCGTCTTCTCTCAAGTCCCATTTAATCAATTTATAAACCCTGAGATGAAATTCTTCTTCCTTACTGTGATTAACCTCGAAGTCCTCGTTGTCTTGCTCTTGTTCACTCCTTGAGGCAAGTCATAGTCAGAAACCCAAACAGCGATAAGTCATTCAGGAAAGCTTGAGAAGGCAGTATGAATAGTTAGACATGAGGTCTTTAGAAGAATGGGATACNAAACAGCGATAAGTCATTCAGGAAAGCTTGAGAAGGCAGTATGA
>NW_019653061.1:0-544 GCF_002806865.2 Cucurbita pepo subsp. pepo
AGTCAAAGAATAGTTAATAGTTCCACCCACCCCAGTTCAATCTGGTTCAGGTCAGGTAATATCAGTTCAGGAAAGAGCTACTTTTCCCTCCTTCAATCTGGCAAGGGAATATCGTCTTTGGTTCAGGAAAGAAAAACAAACAAGAGCTACTTTGACCGAGTTCGAGAATAACTCACAATCACAAGAATTAAGGATCAAGGGGGCAGTTAAAGAATAAATAAGTAGGTAGGTTCAGGAGCGAAGCAGCTTTACCGACAGGGGAGGGGCAGGAGCGAAGCAGCTTTACCGACAAGGGAGGTGAAGGAGCTTTCCCGAGTTCAACAAGAAGGTTCCTTCAGTAGTTCATGGGTTTACCGTGTTTGAAGGAATAAATAGGGTTTTGGAGTTCAAGAAGGTTCTCATNTGTTAATTAATTTAATATTCCTTCTTTAACTGTAAAGGAGAAGGAATAAGGAGTTTAGTCTTTCAAGCAGAAGCAAAGAAGAAGAGGTTTCGGAGTTCTATCTCGTCAGGTTCCGGTTCAGGTTCAGGGGAATGCATCGAG
>NW_019653062.1:0-544 GCF_002806865.2 Cucurbita pepo subsp. pepo
TTCTCCTCTTTGTGGCTTCTTATATACATGTGAGACACTCGACAAAGAAATTTCTAAAATTTCCTCAAGTTGCTCATGAGGAATCAAAACAAGAACAGAAGAATTCATAGTTTGTTTACCGAGTTTGAAGAGAAAAAGTTCTTCTTTAATAGCTATCATAAGGGGCAAACAAATTAAGATGACGATGATCGCGACGCCACTGGCATAGCCAGCCTGAGAGAAAACAATGTTTTTCTGGGTTATGGTGAGAAACAAGAGGAAGACTGCTATCGCTATGGCCACGTAAAGCAAGTGGTAGAACACTTTGAGCTCCTGTGGATGCTTTCAAGCTTTGATTGTTCGAATTGAAAGAAAACACAAGAAACATACAATGGAGGGTAGCCATGAAAGAAGGAGGAGAAGATCGATAGAATTTTTGTTGCCTTGCTACATTAATTTGAGTTAGGATGGCCCCACCGAGGCCAACGAAACNGGTTGATCGAAAAAATTTCAAACACTGGTGACCATAACAACGGTGTTGGGGAAGTTCTGTGAATTAGAAGTA
>NW_019653063.1:0-544 GCF_002806865.2 Cucurbita pepo subsp. pepo
TAGTAACTCGTATTACGGGAGAAAATTTTGTGCAGCGTTTCTTTACTATTAATGGGTGGCTTCATGGTTTTTTAGGGGCACATGCATCCCAAGTGCTCGTGTTTTATTGTTCATCATTATCTGTGTTCATTTTGCATGGGATGCCATGAAAATGTACTTGTCAATCTACATATAAACCGACAATTAGAGACTCGAGTCCCCCCACTTTCAGACGTTGAACAAAAACTTATGTACCATTCCACAAAATCTAATAACCCTAAATTGTTTACAACATGGGTAGTACGAATCTTAAATATTTGAACTCGTCNTAGTTCCTTTTTTCTTTCGTTCTATTATACTTTACTTGTGTCGTCGTGGTACAAAACATAGAATCTTAAATGATAATGAACAAGAGAAGAGATGATCGAGAACATGTTTTGTGGAGAAGAGAGGATCGACCTATGACCAGGCTACAAGTACGAGTAGGTAGGTGGCTAGGAAGAGGGGCGGTTGAGCTACCTTTCCAATCAATCTTCGATCGTCCCCTAAATACTAGCCGATAGTT
>NW_019653064.1:0-544 GCF_002806865.2 Cucurbita pepo subsp. pepo
AATTTGAGTTTTCATTTGCCTTGGTCACGTTGTTCCACTGCTAGAAGGTGTTCTCATCGAAGACGACGTCACGCGACCCGTGAGCTCGTCCCCTGCAGGATCATAGAGCCTGTACGCCTTGCTCCCAGGTTCATAGCCGATGAAGATGACCTTCAGCCCCCTGGGATCGAGCTTGGCGAGGTGGGGACGAGTGACTTTCATGTATGCGATGCAGCCGAACACTTGGAGATGTGTACCGCTGGCTTCTTGTTGTACCAGGCCTCGTGTGGCGTCTTCCTATTGATACTTTGTGTTGGCGATCGATNTGGCATCCCTGCCGTCATCAGTGATCTTTTCATCCCGACGATGGTCTGATTTTGGCACTCCACCACCCCGTTCTGCTGGAAGGAGTAGGGCGCCCTTAGGTGTCGTTGCATGTCAAGNGAGTAGGGCGCCCTTAGGTGTCGTTGCATGTCAAGCTCGTCACAGTACTTATCAAAACCTCTAAGGAGAATTCTCGGTCTCAGTCCGTGCGCAGCACTCGTAACTTGAATGTGCTTAATCG
>NW_019653065.1:0-544 GCF_002806865.2 Cucurbita pepo subsp. pepo
TATGATAGGAGAAAGATGCACTAAATGTAATGTAATAATAGTTCATGAAACGTTAAAGTTAGTACGTATCAAAGTGTTATGAATATGATATATTGATAAAACCCATATGGTCATGATGGATTGATAAAAGAATATGGTTAGGTTATGGGTACAAAGGGATAGGATTATGATAGATTGATAGAACCATAGGCGTTAGGATATGTTCCTGTAACGATATGACTAAGATGTTCCTGTAACGATATGACTAAGATACATTCATGTAACGATATGATTGTGATAGGTTTAAGAATGTTAAGGCTATGATAAGTTAATGAACAATATGACCATGAAGTGTTTACGATATGATATGATTATGATACGACATGTGAATGATGGATATATGTATGTGTATATATATATATATATATATATATATATATATATATATATATATATATATATATATATATATATATATANATATAGATATAATATGATATGAAAATGATATTAAATGTGTTATGGTACGAAATATGTGATAAATTGACATGTTTATGCTATGATA
>NW_019653066.1:0-544 GCF_002806865.2 Cucurbita pepo subsp. pepo
ACGTTCTTATACCTATCATAGACATATCATTACGTGAACGTTCACAGAGAAAGCTAACTTAATGGATTTATTCCAACCGAGAGCTGGTTAGAAGATGAATGACTCTTAGATCGAACTTGGAATCTATGATGGTCACTCTTAGATACCAAGACAATTCACTCCAGAATTAGCTTGATCAAANAAGGTTTGAAAAAAAATAACACCAAAAGGGTATCAGGAAAATACAAAGGTTTTGTCTGTATTAAAAAATTCGTCCCAAACATGAATATTACATGCCTTTAAATAGGCCCAAAAGATAACCCTAACATAATAAAGTTCAGCCACCAACTACAAATGCTATTAAATACAAATTGAAGAAAATAAGGTATTCATACAAACTATTAATAAATGCTATTAAATACAAATTCAAGAAAATAAGGTATGTATAAATTGTCATAATTAGTAGTTCAACTGCCAAAGTCTTCTAAACACTTTCCAATGTTAGCCACTCCATTAGTTTCTTAATTTGATACTTGAATCTTCTTTGTCTTGCTTCTTGTAATTG
>NW_019653067.1:0-544 GCF_002806865.2 Cucurbita pepo subsp. pepo
TGATTAGTCTTGATGATTTAGAATACAATTTCGAAGAAACGAAGTGGTTCAAATCGAACCCTAATTCGGAAACCCTAATTTAGTACATTTGAAGTACGTGCTAAAAAAACGGAGTAATGGTCGACGTTTTTCGAAATTTCTGTGGGGAATGATCAGATTAGGCTTGATGTGTAGAATAGAATTTCAAAGAAACTTAGTGCCTAAAAGAGTAAAACATTGCTTGAAAACGACCCCTAATTCATAGACCTTTATCTGAGACGTTTAAACTACGTGCTAAAANTACCGTCCACGTTTTTCAAAAATTTTGTTGGGAATGATCAGGGAGAATGATNTATCTGAGACGTTTAAACTACGTGCTAAAAAAACCGAGTCATGATCGACGTTTTTCGAAAACTTTTGTATTAAATTATTAGATAAGGCTTGATGATTTAGAATAGAATGTCGAAGAAACGGAGCGTAAGAACCAGTAAAAGAGTGCTTAAAATCGAAACCCTTATNTGTATTAAATTATTAGATAAGGCTTGATGATTTAGAATAGAATGTC
>NW_019653068.1:0-543 GCF_002806865.2 Cucurbita pepo subsp. pepo
AAACTTTATAGTTGCCTGAACAGAACAAATCAACTAGACTCTGTCTCGCTGATTACAAAAGCTTGAATAAGACTCTGAGCCGCATGGGTTTGCTCGGGCGTTCCAGAAATGATAATCACAGTTTCAACAGCTCCTTGCTTTGGCTCAGTAATCGTAATTTTTGCATCAGAAATCTACATGAAAGATGTGTTCAGTGAGAAAGTATCCACATTCCAGTAGATTACTAGTTGGAGATATCCCTTCCTACTTTTCATTTTTCACGACGAAAAGCTTTCTCATTATAGATTACGAGTAGTAACTTCATTTTCATTTTCAAATGACTGCAATATTCCACTGTGATCTCACTATTCCATGTATAAGGACATTTACAAAAGGCAACTAAAGCATGCATGACATCCATCGGATGGGTTTCACTTTGAAGAAGATGATCGAAAAATATAAAAAAGAAAACAACCATTGAGAGGTCAACCACAGCAAATACATGTTAACTAGCCAAGGGTAATTTCGTTTTTTCTTTTTCCTTTGTTTCTTTTCTTTTCCACT
>NW_019653069.1:0-543 GCF_002806865.2 Cucurbita pepo subsp. pepo
TTTGTTTTTAATTTTTATTATAAATTTTAAATATATATATATATATATTTTTTTTTTTTTTCCAACAACCATCGAATTACTTATCTCACTGTTCTTCACTGAACGTATCATTTTCTAGGAAATTTTGCAGAACGCAGAGAAAGTTCCGAACAGAGTTAATTATTTATTGAGCAGAAAAAAACGATTCGCGTGAAAACGTACCTGCAAAGATGCCATGGAGAACAGAGCAATTCCGATGTTCCGGTGATCGTAAACCACATACCCTTCCGATTCACTCCCAAGCTTCAATCCAGTCGCCCAACCAGCCGTTCCAATGGCGTACGCGGAAATCTGGCACGAAATATGAAGATAAAACCACGCTGGATCCGCCGACGGAAAAACCCTAAGGTACCTCGCAATAACGATTCCGATTGGGAACAGAAGCCCCCAACTCACTGCGTTTAGAACTCCGTGAATCTGAAAAATCAAACGCAGAGAAAAAAAAGAAGTCCGAATGAAAAAAAAAATTAGAAAAAATCCGAGAAAAATTAGGGCAGAGATTTT
>NW_019653070.1:0-543 GCF_002806865.2 Cucurbita pepo subsp. pepo
AAAAAAAAATAAATAATAATAATAATAATAATATAATGAAAATAACGTTAGAATTCGAGAGTCAAAATAAAATAAAGTCATGTTTTTTTTCACTAGGTTGTTTTTTTAATCTGATTTCGTAGATTCCCATCAAAGCATGAACGAGACGGAATGAAAGCTTTTAGATTAGAGCAAATTTGAAACTCTCCCAGCTTAAAACTGAAACCCTAATTTGGAAACCCTAATTGGGTCGTATGAAGCGCGTGCATGAAACAACTGAGTCACCATCGATAGTTTTCGACAGTATTTGGGGAATGTTCAAATTTCATGATTTCAATGTGAATTTTGAGGAAAAAGAGCCAATGAGACTGTAAGTACGCGCTTAATATCGAGCAATTTGATTCACAAGATCTGAATAGTACATGAACAGTGAAAAATTGAACTATAGAGATACGATTGTGACTTAAGGACTCTGACCCTATGGTTTTTAGAGCAGTATTGAACTGCCATCGGACCCGAAAGATTAATTAATTAAAAAGGAAATTGAGGAGAAAGAGAGGAGTA
>NW_019653071.1:0-543 GCF_002806865.2 Cucurbita pepo subsp. pepo
AGAAAAAAATTAACATGTATGAGATTAATGAGGAAATATACATGACTAGGACATTCTTTGAAGGGTGGACAATAATTTTGATCAATTATGATTGGGTTTTTCACATTATCCATAATAATGTGTTGAAAATAAACGTTTGTAGCGAATCCATTGCTTGGTCTTCCCCAAGACTTAATCCTTACTCCATTTTGAGTCCCCGTGAATGTAGATGATTTCACTGTAATGTTATGTACTCCATCCTCCTCAACCTCTATCCCTAAGCTCCCAATGCTACAAACACATTCAACAAAATACCAAATGTTTAATGAGGTTTAATGTTTAGATTATCTTTTAAAAATTAATGTGACAAATTTATTTAAACCCTTTAAAAAACATTTCTAAACATGTTCATTCTAATCTATCTCTAGTTACCTGATTCCATGTCTAGGTCCACGTGTAATACTTTCGATCCACATGTTGGATGTCTCTGGACTGATGGAAATGCAGTCGTCACCGTTTCCAATGTTCGAGTTGAGGATGGTCACATCTGATATTTGCACATGG
>NW_019653072.1:0-543 GCF_002806865.2 Cucurbita pepo subsp. pepo
CACCTAAATGGATCTTTTGGATTTCTTGGTGGACCTTCAATCGTATCAAGGATTTCAAACAAGCACGGACCATTCCACCACGGACATACTTTCTTATCCACTCTTGCTTTCATGTTAATACCATGAAGACCAGATATAGGTAAAAATTGGACATCTGCAAATAGAAACAATTATGGAACCTGGTAGCTAATCTATATTTCATATTTCCCAATTCAACATTGACGAATAAGAAAAGGAACGAGGAGTCCATGTACGTCAACAACTTCAAACCACGTCCACAAATTTAAATGCAGCCAGAAATAAGCGAAGTGTGTGACTTTTCCATCCAGTAAAAGTTAAAGTTATGGACTTCGTTAGCTATAATCATGAAAGCACACAAGTAATACATGGAGACACAATATACATGCTTCCCAGTTTTCTAATAACCACAAAAACATTAATTACCAAAATCATGTTTTTCACCTTCCAATCTAACTCGATCAGTGACAAAAAAATTTAAATTTGATTTTTAAAAAAGAAAAATAAGAAAACACCAAAACAAAC
>NW_019653073.1:0-543 GCF_002806865.2 Cucurbita pepo subsp. pepo
TGGTAAATTATGTTCAATAAAGTGCAGTATGTTCAATAAGTATTTGAAGCAATGATATTTTAGTAAATTATGTTAAAATCAGGAAAGTATGGTGAGATTATGACTCTAACATTTCCTTGCATCCTCGATGATGTGATCTCGTTAGCTACTTGATTTGAACTGCTTCATAGATTGACAACTATCCCTATAAGCCAACACGGATTCTTTTAGCATGGTTTGTCTAGAAAAAGTTACAGATGATATAGTTATGAACTATCAATTCTTTAACTATCAAAGAACGAAGGTGGTATTTTATTGGTATAGTTAGTAACAATAAATTATTTTTAAGCCTTTCTTGGCTATCATATGCTCATAATCACTCTTATTTGGATGGGTATATAATTAAGGGACTTGTGCCTGAAGTGGACAATTTCATATCATTCTAAAAGTTTCTTATTTCTTCGGTGGTCTTGAGAGTGCTATTCGAAAATCTTTATCTAAAAACATGATCTAAGAAAGAACTATGTTCTTTTAATGGTTCACTGAAACATGAATCAATTCACA
>NW_019653074.1:0-543 GCF_002806865.2 Cucurbita pepo subsp. pepo
CTTCTCTGCCTTCAATTGCTGCGGGTTTTTGGAACTTTTCTGATTCGTTATTGACTTTACTCGTTATCAATTGCTATGGATTTTACTTGCTCTTTTTGTGATTTTGTCTTCTGGTTATTCGTGGAACATTTTGCTGTGCCAAATAAACCTAATTTTGTTCGTTTACTTTCTTTTTGTACGCGATTTTCTTGCCTAATTGAGTAGCGAGTGAGATTTTCTTTACGTCTTTCGAAGTTTTCGGAACAGATTGAGCTTGTTCTTGTGAAACGACAAAAATCTAGGCGAGTAGCCTCATTTAGTTCTTGAGCTTTATCCTTCTTGTTGTTTAGTAATCGTTGGAATTATGGAAGGTTTTGTTGAATTGTTCTTATCTGATTTTGTAATGATTCAATTGGTTACATTATATCAGGTTTGGTCACTGGTGAGGAGATTTGATCAGCCCCAGAAGTATAAGCCTTTTGTTAGTCGTTGTGTAGTGAAAGGAGATCTGGGCATTGGAAGTGTCAGGGAAGTGAATGTGAAATCTGGTCTTCCTGCGACCAC
>NW_019653075.1:0-543 GCF_002806865.2 Cucurbita pepo subsp. pepo
GCGGCTATGGATATTTAATCAGTTTGTTTTTCATCCGAAAATAACCAATTATTAATTTTAAACATAATCTATATTTTACAAAAGTTGGGAGTGGAATCGTGTTAATGTGTATATCATGTTTGTGTCCATCTTAATCTATATCGAATTTGTTTCATGCTTCACAAAATAGATATAACGACAATTAAGAGTCTTTTTTTCAACGCTCGTAAATTATTTAAAACATAATCTATCTTTTTCTCAAATTTTAAAACTCCAATCCAAATTATTTCATATATTTTGTAGTTGATCATGGAGACGTGTAAAGAAGAGCACATAAATAAACTAAAACCACATTCGAATGAGAACGATCCTGCTATATATATTATATACCAATAATGTGCACATTCCTTTTCCGTGTGAGATATAATATTTGAAGAATATATTAGTTATGAAATATATCTTAGCTATTATATTTTAATATTCTTTCATTTATTATTGATTATTGATTTGTAGTATATTTTATTTTATTTTTAATATTTAATTAATTTATATTTTTTGTAGGTA
>NW_019653076.1:0-543 GCF_002806865.2 Cucurbita pepo subsp. pepo
CAATCTAATGCTCTCCGAACTAAGCCATCCCAGATAACATACAAGTTATGCAACTAGTTGGATAAAAAACGGTATTTGGAAAGAATAGTCAGATTATGCATTGTGAACCAGGTGCGGTGAATGTGGATCGAACACGTGACCTTCAGATCTTCAGTCTGACGCTCTCCCAACTGAGCTATCCCAGCAATCATTAGATATGAAAATTCATCAGTAAAGATATTTTCGCTGATTCATTGAGATTTCAAAAGAAATAATGACTAATTTTTTTTATTGAATAGTTAAGTTATGCAAATAGAAACAGGTGCGGTGAACGTGGAGATCGAACACGTGACCTTCAAATCTTAAATCTGACGCTCTCTAAACTGAGCTATCCCTGCTAACATAAAAAATGAAAGTTTTTAAGTAAAGGCATTTCCCCTAATTAATTTAAATTTTAGAAAGAAATGATCACTAATTTTAGATTGAATAGTCAAATTGTGCAACGTGAACCATGGTGAATGTATATCGAACACGAGACCTTCAAATCTTCAATCTAACGCTCTC
>NW_019653077.1:0-543 GCF_002806865.2 Cucurbita pepo subsp. pepo
ACTGTATGACACTCTGACTATTTCTGTTAAGAATCTTCGTGTTGCTTCTTGCCCATTCTTCCAAATAGTCAATCATCCATATCGTCTTCTTTCAAGCTTCAACTATTGCCACGTACTCAATCTCAGTACAAAGCATTTTTTAAGCCTAGACGTCCCATCATCCATGGCTTGCTCCTACTTGGTTGTATCCTCCAACTGTAGGGTCTCATCGAAGGGTTGTGGTTCCCTTTCATCAGTAATAGATAGTGTAATGAAGGTACATACATATCTGGTTCTCTGATAGTACAGGATGATCTTCTCAACACCAGTTCAGGTGTCAGTTGCTCCACTACTGATTCCTCCACAACAACCTCAGGAGTTTGTTGAGTATCTGCTACAAGATCACTTGGTGATTTTCTCCGCAACTCAACCTCAACTCCCACTTGCTTTGTTGTCTTGGAACCTTGCTCCACATCTGGTTCCTCACCAGTAGTCTCAGGAGTTTCTTGAGTATCTGTTACAGCATCACTAGGTGAGTTTCCCTGTAACTCAAGCTCAACTCCC
>NW_019653078.1:0-543 GCF_002806865.2 Cucurbita pepo subsp. pepo
ATTGCATACCTAAATCTGTTCAAATTAAGAACAAAATGTTACGACTCTCCACAATGGTATGATATTGTCCACTTTGAATAAGCTCTAATGACTCTGCCTTCGGTTTCCCCAAACAGACTCATAACAATGTAGATATATTCTTTACTTGTAAACCCACGATCATTCCTAAAGTAGCTAATGTAGGACTCCCTCCCAACAATCCTCCCAACAATCTTCCTACACTCTAGCCTCCCCAAACGCCTATGAAGCCCTCAAACAGCCTCCCGGCTCGACTCCTTCGCTAGAGCCCTTGAACAAAGTACACTTTTTATCAGACACTGATCATAAGTTTATAAACAAGGAATACACATCTACCGGTATAAGGCGTCGTACATAAGCCAAAACAAAGTCAGAGAGCTTATACTCAAAGTGGATTATATCTTCGTGTTTAGTAGCACGAAATGGGTATGGTTTTTTTTTTATTAAAAATGCAGATCGGAGAGAAAAGAAAAAAAAAAAAACAGAACCTGCCGGAAATTAGAGTGGCGGCGGTCTCAAAAGCGA
>NW_019653079.1:0-543 GCF_002806865.2 Cucurbita pepo subsp. pepo
AAGTTGCCTAGTTCCTTAGGGGACAATCAATTTTCCTCCATATCTTATACTGTTAGAGAATAGAAAGTTGGGATCTTCATTGGCGAAGTTCTGATCCAATCATAATGAATAGCAAATTATTCAGTTTGCACCATTACCTGCTTTCCTGGATAGTTGTTTTGATTACTCATTTTGTATTCTTAGGTCTCAGTTGTTCATAACTTCATTAATTAACGAAGCTGTGGTTAAATTGTTCCTTTTAGTAAGGAACATCTTTTGTTCCCATCCAAGTGCGAAGGCAGGGCAGTTCAGGTATATAACTATACTCCAGAACAAATCAGGATTNTATGTGAGTGATAGCTGTGAAGTAGTAAAGGTAAGAGCAAGGAGTTGCGGGTATAACCCTAACATCAAAAGGGGACAAAAGAGCTCTCTGACTTAGTAACTAGTGAATAAGGTTATATGACAAGCATCCTCTGTAGCTGCCATAAAGTGGTCTTGTGCGCGGCCATCATCTAGATGAGTCTGGGCTTCCTACAGTTACATAATTGCCCGTGGAAGCCC
>NW_019653080.1:0-543 GCF_002806865.2 Cucurbita pepo subsp. pepo
GAGGAGAACTAAAAGGCTATCTTTGACAAGAAAAAAGATGGTGGTGGGTTAAGATGGAACTACACAGGTATTTTTATTTAGAAAACATGTTGAAGACTAATTCAGAAGTTGTTACGAAGACTAAGAGATTTTATCATTATGTCCTTTGACCTGACTAATAACCTACAAAGTTTATGAATCAAACGAAGTGAGTGTTCATGGGACTATCTCAAAACGGTCAACATTGTCATCTTTGACGATATACAAGCATGTACCAACATGAAGGTAGGTTAAGAGGAACACCTAAAGAGAGCTCGTACAGTCTTAAGAGTGCACCAATTGTACACCAAGTTCTTGAAGCGCAAGTTTTTGGCTGTAGGAAGAGGCCTTTCTAGGTCGCGTGGTACCGAGTAAGGGTATCAAGTATACCATGCAACATACATGTTCAGAGGCGTACTGCCTTAAAGAGTATCAAGTACACATGTCGCATACATGCTCAGAGGNCGTACTGCCTTAAAGAGTATCAAGTACACATGTCGCATACATGCTCAGAGGCATGACACA
>NW_019653081.1:0-543 GCF_002806865.2 Cucurbita pepo subsp. pepo
CAGGGGTGGTGGAGAAGAACAGTAGAGAATTCAGAAGCCATTGAGAAGAAGGGATCCGAGTTGCTAAACCAAAATAGCTCTGATACCATGTGAATGTTTGATTAATCCACCACACCATTTAAGTGTGAAAGTTATCTTATTTATAATCAAATAAATTACAATGATATGGGAATAGTAATAAATGGAAAGATACCCATGGTAATAAGACAAATATCTAATATTTGCTTTATAATAAAATATCAAATATAATATATATGATAAACTATAATTTATTACTAAATATCCTTAACACCGGTCATAAATATAACCCATTCATTATTGTCAACATCATTAAATACATTTTTAATGATCAATACGTCTTTGATGTCGTCATTAACTAAGATAATTCGAGCTTCAGTTAAGTACATGTAATTGTCAGGTTATTTCATAACTCTCCCACAGTAACAAGACATTTCAAANTTAAGTACATGTAATTGTCAGGTTATTTCATAACTCTCCCACAGTAACAAGACATTTCAAATTTTTGACATGGATGTATCATAC
>NW_019653082.1:0-543 GCF_002806865.2 Cucurbita pepo subsp. pepo
TCATGACTTTGAAAATTTTTAACTTTGAGTACGCGATTTTTTAAGGATCATCGCGACTCGGAATATGAGTAATTTCCATAGATTTTGTGTCGACTAAAATGAATTCATAAAACCGTCTGGTCTTATGAAGATCTTCCGGGATATAGAAGAATCCCGATGGATAGGCTTTCTTGACGACCTCGNATTTTTGAAAATAGGTCCTGATTTAAGGAACTGGAGAAAATCAAACGGGAACAACCGCGTCCGAGTAGGTTGAGGGGACAGAAGGTCCCTTTGAAGTGGAAGACACAGTAGGTCTCGATGGAGTAGCAGCAGATGGCTGTGTTGAAGAGGTAGAAGGCCTCGTCGGAGTGATAACCTCCGCTTGTTTTTTAGAAAGCTTTGCTCTAGACTTGGTCACCAATGTGAAACCAGCATCCATTGCGTAGCTATCGAACGTCATTGGAGTAGGTGTGTTTGAAAAAGCAATGGGCTTCTTCCCTTTTTCTGTTGCTTTCTCATTGGTCATCACTGGGAGAAGGAGGTTGGCTAGGGAGAGTTTTT
>NW_019653083.1:0-543 GCF_002806865.2 Cucurbita pepo subsp. pepo
AGCATTTTCCGACATCTTTTGCAATATGACCACATTATTTAATACTCATGAAGTGTTTCTAAGCAGGGAGATCATTCTTACCGATCAACATGAGTTGTTTTTAGCATATTTTGTCTTTACCCACATATTTGTTAAGAAAATTTCAAGAGGTAGCTAAACATAATATTGTTCGAAACTAAACACGCTTAACCTTTGAGTCTTATGCTTGAAGCACCAAAGTAGGCAACATGATTTTTAGAGATAGTTTTCACTCCTAGGAGCAATTCAAAACAAGTAACTAATGTGACCATATCATTGAAGATGCAAGAAATTGTGGGGGCCATCAGATGCCAAATTTGGATTCCCAAGGTCCAAATTTTAGGTATGAGATTACATCTTAGCATCATGGATCAAGACCAAGTTCTGTTTTTATTTTCTCTCTTTTGTGATTTCTGTTATTTTTTGGCCTTATTTACCATGGATTTGGGCNATTTTAGGTATGAGATTACATCTTAGCATCATGGATCAAGACCAAGTTCTGTTTTTATTTTCTCTCTTTTGTGA
>NW_019653084.1:0-542 GCF_002806865.2 Cucurbita pepo subsp. pepo
GAAGTCTTCCGCATTCAATGTTTATGGTATGTATACGGTAGGACCTTAAATTAAGTAGAAAACTTTAGGTCGTTACAAATTCTGTTCTCATGCATTCCAAATTTCTAGTGATTTCTGTTTCTATTTTCTTTTAATTCTGTTCTCATGCATTCCAAATTTCCAGTGATTTCTTTTTCTATTTTCTTTTAATTATGTTCTCATGCATTCCAAATTTCTAGTGATTTCTGTTTCCAAATCTTTCCTTATCTCAATGTTTCCTATTCAGAAGTTTTCTATTCATTTGGCTACCAATAAAAATTTAATCTAATAAAGCTAGATCATTGTAATAATTCAATGAAGATCTAACTATAATTGATTGTGATTTCTAAAAAAAATTAGGATAAAAGAAAATGAAGATTTAATCTCAACTGGGTAAAGGTCATCCTCATTTTCTTTTTTCCTCAAGTAAATTGACCATTATTGTTTTTCTTTTTCTTTTTGCCGTAACTGTTATTTCTGGCATAAGGATGGGTTGAGGAGAGGTAAATCTGACAATTATTGTT
>NW_019653085.1:0-542 GCF_002806865.2 Cucurbita pepo subsp. pepo
AAGAAATCCTTTGTTTTATCTCCAGCGATAAATCCGATTTTTGATAAACTTTGAAAGGGAATATCTTAGGCTACGATCCACGAGAAGGTATCAAATCAATCACTAGCCCTTCCTTGTAATACCCATCTTTAAGTTTCACGAAGAAATCGAGGAGAGAAACGCTGTAAATGTGGCTGTACAGGCCGAGTTTCAGATGGCGGCGAAGCGAAAAATGCGCATCTTCTTCTTGTTCAGAGGAAGAAAACGATTATATGGCCAGTTCAACTGAACTGTCCAAGTCAACTCAAAATTTGACCTTTTCTCGGGTTTTCTCAATTTTAACCACATTCCAGACTGATTCTCATAGAAAATCTCATGGTTTCAGAAACTATACACAATAAGGAGTACGTGGAAGGAAATTTTGAAGTAATTTAGATACTGGAAGCTCAAGAATGGACGTCCCAAACGTCGACGACGAGGCAAGTAGCCTCCTTGGAATTTTTGTTAAGAAATACTTCTAAAAATCGCTTGAATTTTCATATGAACCCTAAACCAAGTATGAA
>NW_019653086.1:0-542 GCF_002806865.2 Cucurbita pepo subsp. pepo
AACGGCCAGTGATTAAACCTCTTGTCGACCCGACTCGTTTGACTTTTGTCTTCTGGCTTCCAACGAAGCGCCAAACCGGCAAATAGTCTTACAGGAAGGGGAGTTGTGAAAGAAAAAAGCTGAGAAGTGGAGGAATGCGCAACTCTGAAAGAAATGCCACTAGTGAGTAGCACCCCTACTATGACTAAGAGAAGCTCATCGTCCAGGAGAAGAAACCACTCTTTATTAGAAGTAGATGATCGTTCACCACTAGACTTCCCGTTTAGAGCATGAAAGGTTCCAGAATCATAGGATCGTAACGAGCTTTCTCTCCAATCCACTTGATTCAGACGTAGGGAACTGAAGGTCTAGCTTACGAAGGTTTCCGTCCCAAAAGAAAAGGGGGCCGCTTCAGCCTTTGCCACATTCCCCTAGTCTGTCTAGCTCTCTCCTCGTGCAAGCCTGATATTAGCAGTTCAAGCAATCGAATCGGTAATTGCCTAATTTGCTATTCCTTCTTTCCTTCCATGAGGAAGCAGAGAGGTAGCGTGTAGGTTTGACTA
>NW_019653087.1:0-542 GCF_002806865.2 Cucurbita pepo subsp. pepo
AGAATCAAAAGTAAAAGAATTCTTGAGTTCTAGACCAAGTAGGTCGGGAGTTTCAAGATCAATGTATGACTCCTTAAAGGTAAAAGAGGTCAGTTATGATAAAAAAAGGGCATCAATCCACTATGAAGATGGCTCAAGATCTCCAACCCATACGGATATGGATACTCAATCCGTCTACGAAAGTCAGCTAAATGTCATTACGGCTGATTTCAAGATAGACAAAGAATTATTGAAGGCAGATTTTATGTAAGCTGCCAACTCTTCAAAGAGAAAAGCTTTCTTCCAAACCTACAAAGAAGCTGAGCGAAGTGAATTAAGAGCTCGATGATATTCTCATATGGAAACCATAGAAGAAAACATATCATTCTTCGAATGGTTTGAATAAAATATTTTGCAAATATGCACTTCGACTCAAAGAAGTTGGAAGACTACCAGAAGAGGCGAAGTATATTCAAAACATTCTCCGTTGGAAGAAGTCGAATTTTACAATTATTACGGAGAAAAGGTCAAAGCAAGTCCTTTCAAAACTATCCCAGAAGGAC
>NW_019653088.1:0-542 GCF_002806865.2 Cucurbita pepo subsp. pepo
AAAAAAAAAAAGTCTGGATTGGGTTTTGACTTCTTGAACTTATATTTCAGAACTTGACTAGTGTATTTTTGAGGTTTCAAAAAATCGTCCGATTAGATTCCCATTGAACAGCTGAGGTCTTTTTCATACTGACGTATCTAGATCAATGTCTTCCGATAATAGATGCGAAGTTTCCTTATAGACTCCAAGTTGATGTATATAAATTTCCTTTTAGCAATTATAGTCTATCTTCTCTTCTCTTATATCAAATTGGAGATCTTTCTTGTAATACACCGATGGGTGGTTGGGAGTCTATTAGCTCCTTTTATTTAATTCATCAATGAAATTTGTTTCTCTTTTAGCCATTCTATGTGTTGACCTATCAAATGGGTGAAGTCCATTTTCATGGTGCCTTTCAAAGTTTTTGTGCAAGGAAGTATGTCATTCCTTTTTGTAGGCTATATTTTTCTCTTATCTTGAATAAAGATGGGCGGCACTAGATTATCTTTATCATCTGTAGGCAAGATTGAGGTCTATGAAACAGCACTCAATGGGCTTAGCCG
>NW_019653089.1:0-542 GCF_002806865.2 Cucurbita pepo subsp. pepo
GTTGAAGGCGATCTTGTGAAGCGAGCTTTAGCGGCTTTGATTCGGCCTTCTTCTCATCAACAACGGCGCAGAGGCGATTTTAAGCCAAAGAGTAGCCGGCTCTCGATTATGTCCAAGGCCGTAGAAACATTATAATGATTTCGGTATGTTGAAATTGGAAACAACTCTGTGATTAGTAATTACCTAATCTCCGAGTTTCCGGAGATGAACTTCTCCTGATCTCAGATGGCGGTGGCGGGAACGGTATCAAGTTCCGACGAATCATACGGACCTGCGTTCTGGACGGTACTATCTTTTCCTCTTCGGAGACCGTGACGGACATTATTCATCACTAAGAACTCTGGAAATCACCTTTGTACAAATTAATATGTTATACAGAATATGAATTTGTTTGTGTTCGTCGACAATCGGCGCTCAGACCTCAAATTGCGATAAAATCCAGACACCGATACCAAATTAATCAAACTCGCATGAATTAAAAAGGTCTAAAATCTCACTGATCGGACTAGACGGAGATTTAGGGTTCGGAAAATCCTCTCCAT
>NW_019653090.1:0-542 GCF_002806865.2 Cucurbita pepo subsp. pepo
CTGTTTTTTTTGTTTTGTAACATTTCTCTTCAATTGGTGTCTTGAGATTCTCAATTTATAACCATCCTTGGAAACTTAAACGCATATCCTTTCAACTCTCTAATCTAACAACATATTTAAACGATGAAAATGTCGGGATATCGAGTTTATAAAAATATCGATATCGATTTTTTCTTATGATATAATGAAAATGTGATTAGATTATGTGAGATCTCACCTCGGTTGGAGAAAGGAACGAAACCCTTCTTAAAAGGGTATGAAAACATCTCCCTAATAGACACATTTTAAAACTAAGAGGTTGACAGTGATACGTAACGAGCCAAAGCGGACAATATATGTTATTAGCTAGTGGGCTTGAACGGTTACAAGTTTGATAGTGAAAATGCACTTGACGGTCACGTGACAACAAAGGTAAATTTGTTTGATTGGGAAAGGAACGAGACTCGTAAAACGTGAAAAGGGCAAACCACTGGTGGACGCTGACGTGGTGCTTGATACACCACGTCTAATGTTAAGTTAAGCACAAATAATTTGAGTTAGCC
>NW_019653091.1:0-542 GCF_002806865.2 Cucurbita pepo subsp. pepo
AACTGACCAATAGAGATCAGGTTCTTCTTGAGACTAGAAATGTATCTGAAATCTTGTAATGTCCACTGATTTCCTGCTCAAGTTTGTATGGAGACATCTTCCTTCCCTTCAATCTCTAGAATTTTGTTGTCGGCAAGATACACATTCCCAAAATTTTCTGATTTGAAATTTTGAAACAATTCCTTACTTGGAGACGAATGGAACGATCACCTGAATCCAAAATCCAGGAATCAGCTCGGCTATCCACACTAAGGATTAAAACGTCCTCAACATCTTCTGTTGTGTATATAGAATCATCATCATCTTCAGATTTATGATTCTGCTTCTTCTTTAGTTTTGTACAATATGTCCGAAAGTGTCCTTTTCCCCCACAGCTCCAACACGTTACGTTGGGTTTGTTTGGAGATTTTCCCCGGTTCTTTGATTTTGAACGCCCATGTTTGTTTGAGCTCTTTGATTTGCTTCTTCCCCTTCGATCAACACTAAGAGCATTTCCTGATGATCTTCAGTTTCCCGTTTGCGAATACTTTCGCTGAGAACTA
>NW_019653092.1:0-542 GCF_002806865.2 Cucurbita pepo subsp. pepo
ACATCTTGATTTTACGAGGCATTGATGAAAATATCGATGAAGGTAAAGGTGAAACATCGATATATTATATTTTTCGAAGTATTGGTAAAAGAGTTAAAATACGGTTCATGGGGTTTGAAACTGGACTTTCATCCATTTTAGGCTTTATGTTTCTATTGATTTTAAAAATTTTGTACCTTGCTTTATGGTTAATCTTTTTCTTCAAAAGTATCTGTTTTTATAATTGTTCTTTAAAATTTTAGAAATCCATTCACATTAAAATTTGTTTCTATTATTTTGTAAAATTAAATAAATATTAACTTCAATCTAAGAAAATGCAGGTGCGCGTGGACATGAACATGCAGGGGCATTGGTACTGTTTCAAGAAAATCACAACTTGACCCGATTGAACAGAGCCTATGTAAGATTCTCTCTTCTTTTCATTTCTCGCTAAAAGGAACTGAACATATTCGATGCTCATCAGAAAAGTACATGCTTCTGTCGTATTGCTGATAACTTTTACCCTTATAATGCTTTGTTCTATTCCTCGTACATTTTTTTTT
>NW_019653093.1:0-542 GCF_002806865.2 Cucurbita pepo subsp. pepo
TTAATTGGCCAGCCTAGCAGAAACTATCTCTGGGTATGACTGATTTTCTCTCTACAATACATATTGTTTTTATGCTAGTTGGGCTATATTTAGACTGACCGCTAGATACTACAAATTTCAAGTGTATTGCTAGTTGAGCTATGTTTAGGTGATCACTAAATACTACCAGTTTAAAGTGCAGTGCTAGTTGAGCTATATTTAGGTGACTGCTAAATACTATGAGTTTCTAGTGTATGCTAGTTGAGCTATATTTAGGTGATCGCTAAATGCTACTGGTTTCACAGTATGTAGGTTGACCGCTAAATACTATGGGTTTCAAGTGTATTGCTAGTTGAGCTATATTTAGGTGACTGCTAAATAGTCTACCGGTTTGAAGTTGAGGTGTATTTAGGTTGACTGCTAAATACTACGGGTTTCAAGTGTATGGCTAGTTGAGCTATATTTAGGTTGACCGCGAAATACTACGGGTTTCATTTTGAAACTCAATAGCCAAACTGTTGGTTTTGGTGAAAAAGGATAATGGGATGTTTCTGAATTGTTCT
>NW_019653094.1:0-542 GCF_002806865.2 Cucurbita pepo subsp. pepo
CTTTTTGGTTGAATTTTTTACGAGAGAACCAATTTTAATCATAAATTTATCCAGTTGTTTCGATTTCGAATTTAAACCTTTAATTTTATTTAATTGGACTAGAAACAATGTTACACTTTCTACCCTGGATTCAATTAATTTGTGAAAATCTTCATAAATTGATTAATTTTAATAAAATAAAATTTTGCACAAATTTTTTTTGTTTAACAAATATACAAATTAATCATCCAATATTTTTAATAAATTTTATAAATTTCAACATATATTTATCCCAATTATTGTTTTTCTCAATAACTGTATTAAATTTATATCGTAACTATGTTTTATATAATTTATTAAATGGATATGATAAAGAAAATATACTTGGAATATAATTTCTATTGCTAATTAGATTTATTAATTTAGTTATAGAAATATATTAGCAATTAATTAAATAAAATACAAGCAAAATTAAAAATTAAAAATTAAATTCTTATCAAACCCACAACAACCTTTGGTATTTTTAATATTTTCAAATTATAAAATAATTATTAAAAAAAAAA
>NW_019653095.1:0-542 GCF_002806865.2 Cucurbita pepo subsp. pepo
TTACCTTGATGATCCTTCGGGGAAGATTACTGTTCGCCATTTGAAGATCGATTGAGAGCTCGCGATAGGGTTTAGACGAAATGAAGAGAGAGAAAACAGGAAAAGGGACGCTTTCCTCTCTCTAGATTATAAAGACTTAGCTTTGAAGGTAGAAGTTTCTAATGCAAAGCCCAATCCTTTATTAATTTTTTTTTTATTATTATTTTATATCTAATAAGTAAATAAATCATTTTAATTCTTTTATAATAATTTTTAATTAAGAAAAAATCTATATTTTTTATTTAAAAATAAATAAATATGTCTCACATATTTTTTAAAAATTTTAAATTTCAAATTTTTGCAACCCCATATAATTAAATTTAAAATAATTAATATTTTCCAAAATTCAATTAGAAATATAAATACATATTTTTAAATATTTTTAAATCCTAATTCTCCAAATATGGAATTTAAAGTTTATTATAATTTTTATTTTGAAATTGCAAAAAAAATAAATAAATAAATAATAGCTTTAAAATTTTGTTTTGTACATTAAGAACCTA
>NW_019653096.1:0-542 GCF_002806865.2 Cucurbita pepo subsp. pepo
CACCCACTCCTCATGCTTCTTGCAAATCCCTTTCTTGGACCCTTCTTAATGGATTCCACGTAATCACTTCCATCTCGATTATGTTCCGATCAATCTAATCATTCTTTATCCATCCTATCTTATTTTCATTTAGTTCTTGTTTGATTTGAGTTGGTTTACACAATTTTTCGTCCCAAAAAACACCTTAGCCCTTTTATCCCTACATACATTACCACGTGGCACATACCATGTTGATGAACGGCTCATCTCGTCTTGACATTTTCAGTGAGTCCGAGAAAGTTCATAAAATAGAACTTTTTATCCAAGAGTGTATAATTTTAGATTTTAATTATACGTGTGACATAATTTTCTCTTTAGTGGCACATCTGTTTCAAAATTTTATCTAAAAAAATAAAATTTATGTAGATTTATTACCATGTCTAGAGTCATAAGATTAGTGGTTATGTTTATGAAAGGAGAATATAGTAATTTCGCCCTTTTCAATAGGATAAGACTAAATCCGTACAAGTTTAGTTAGAGATGAAATGGGCTTTTTTGCTTAT
>NW_019653097.1:0-542 GCF_002806865.2 Cucurbita pepo subsp. pepo
AAGCAACCATCACTCCCCAAGTGCCCCAAGGACACCCTCAAACATGGCGTCTGCGCTGACTTGCAAAATCCCCATGTTGTACCCTAATCCAAGGCCTTGTTGACCTGGAAGCTGCTGTGTGCCTTTGCACTGCGGTGAAGGCCAGAGCCTTGGGACTCAAGATTGACCTCTCAGTTTCCCTCAACTTGCTTTTGAACTACTGTGGAAAGAAGGTTCCGTCCGGCTTCCAATGCCCTGCTTGAAACCAAATCCTTTCATTTCCGTTTCTTGTTACTTATTCAATTTCCCATTTCAATGTCGTGTTTAAATAATCGGTTCGGTCGTACGTCGTGTTATGATGGGTTTGGAAATCTTCTCAGAATTCCACCATCTTTTTATCATTTCATTACAATGCAATGTAACATAATGGTACGTAGTTTTTTTTTTCAAATGAACAACGTTGTTCGTCTATTCTTGTGTCTTATTACAAATTTGATGATGCATATGTTTGAAACGTCAAATCTTATTTCACCTGTGTCACTTGCATGAAATCATAATAAACC
>NW_019653098.1:0-542 GCF_002806865.2 Cucurbita pepo subsp. pepo
AGCTTAAAGTGCCTCGAGATTAATAGTATTTCCATCGACATAGATCACAGTATCGAACAGCAGCTGTCCGCGGCTGCAAACGATGAACAAAGTAAGAACTGATTCTGTCACAAACATGCCTTAGATAGCCCGAGACAGGTTCGGTTTGGTTTCGTTCTTCGTTCTTCTGAATAGTTGAGCTCAGTCAGAATCAGCAAGTTTTTAGTGCAGAAAGTTCAGTTTTCAGGAATAGAAGCTTTTCCAGTTCTTCCTTTACTTCTGCTCAAATTGTTAGGAACTACAAAGAGTANTGTTAACTTATACTTGATATTCATTGCTGATGGGGCCATGGCAATTCTGAAGACCGAGCACGGGGCGGTGGTACGTACATAACAGCTAGAACGAGAGTCAGACCGCTTCATCAGATTGTGTGAAGCTCTGTAGGTGTGGCACAAGGAGCTAGAGATTTTGTAGGTATGATAACGCCGCGCCCTCTCAAAGACATGGTTGGACCTCGGACCGAGCTCGCTCTGCTTACAAGATTAGAGTCGAGAAATACAACT
>NW_019653099.1:0-542 GCF_002806865.2 Cucurbita pepo subsp. pepo
CGTAGGATTGAATCAGATCTTATTTGTTTATTTTAATTTCCTAACATTGTTACTCTCTCTGCTTATATTTTGGTTGAAGAATGTAAATGGATGAATGAATGCTCAACTCTAATATATTGTAGTGTTTTGTTGTAATACAAATATGGATAAACTTTCCAGTATACTCGAAGTGTGCGTGAGGCATTGTGAGAGCTGGAGCTTCCTTGCATCTTTCATAAACGTGGGAGAAGGATCATAACGGACAAAGTTAGTTCTCAACATCTCCGGATCGAAAGAGGTTTGCTATTTGATTTCCGTCTGAATATCTCCATGCTCTTGAGGTTATGTATTTCTCTCATTNCATTTCTCTCATTGTCACGGTGGATTTTATAACGCAACTCTTGAGACATTTTTTTGACATGGAAACACGTAGATATCAAATCTTAAATACGTAATCACCATAGTTTGAACAACACGTAGATATCAAATTATACGTTTAGTTTCACTAAACTTATAATTTGTCCTAAATTTAATTCTATCAAACTTCAACTTTTCTTTTTTAC
>NW_019653100.1:0-542 GCF_002806865.2 Cucurbita pepo subsp. pepo
AAAAAAAAAAAAAAAAAAAAAAAAAAAAAAAAGACTAATTTTGAATTTTCGGGCTTATTAAAATTCCCTACCTATGAAAGGCAAATTTATTCTCTGAAAAAGCAAAAAGAAACGGGATTGATTCTTACAAACCCGAAGCAAGCTAACATCGGCATGAGATTCTACAACGATATCCGAAGCAAGCCACACATTTTTATGCCGAAAAAACTCTGATTTTGAGCCATTCAAACGAATATCTCTCATGTAACAGTAACAGAATTATCTTTAGAAAAGCTTATCGAAAGTTGACACGGAGTTTAAGAGATGATAAGCTCGATAGGTGACATTAAACTCTGTCAAAGTCGAGTTTAAGAGATGATAAGCTTACGGAATCAGATTAAGAATGAAATTGTTTGTTACCTTAGGTCTTGTTTTTATATATGATTGATATGATGATACGACTATGTTTATATCGTTTGAGACATCGTGCGTACAATGTAATATGAGCATAATTAAAATATCATGTCTCTTAAGAGACATATATCATGTTATTTACGTGTATC
>NW_019653101.1:0-542 GCF_002806865.2 Cucurbita pepo subsp. pepo
AGATGGTAGAGCGCTCACTTTGCATGCGAGAGGTACGGGGAGATACCCCGCACCTCCAAAAATAAGACAAATATATTTTTTCTTTTCAATTTTTCCTTATTCATGACATGTTGGGTAGCAATATTTCTTCATTTTCACTATTCTTGATGACGAGAAATTTAGGGTTTTGTGATGCAAAAATTGTGGGGATGTAGCTCAGATGGTAGAGCGCTTGCTTAGCATGCGAGAGGTACGAGGATCGATACCCTGCATCTCCAAAAGAGAGAAATTATTTTTTTAAGTATTGAGTTAATTTAACATGTTATGTATCAGTGGGTACGAGAGAAAAAGAAAAGATACTTATATAAGGATTATTATATTTACTTATATAAAGATTATTATATTTACTTATATAAAGATTATTATATTATTATGGCTATGCCAGTTTTATAGATAAAAGAGAGAGAGAGGACTTATTGTAAGTAGNTTATATTATTATGGCTATGCCAGTTTTATAGATAAAAGAGAGAGAGAGGACTTATTGTAAGTAGTGAACAGGGAAT
>NW_019653102.1:0-541 GCF_002806865.2 Cucurbita pepo subsp. pepo
CTCACAAAATTGTTGAGTGACAAAAATTATTTTCTTGTGCTCGATGATGTTTGATATCAGAAACCTGATTGATGGAATGAGTTGAGGGCTTGTTTGCTATAGATCAATCAAAATAAGGGAAATGCTATAGATGTGACTACCAAGAGTGATAAAATTGAAATTATGAAGACAAATGATTTACCAATAATTCCTAATGTCATTGGAGGACAATTTGTTAGAAAATTTGGTGGCATACCATTGGTTGTGAAAGTGTTGGAGTGAAATCATGCAAGAACAATGGGGAATTGCAATTAACTTTGGAAAAATTAGAGAGAATGACATTACCAAAGGAAGATCTTATTTTATCCACAATCAAGTAAAGTGCGGACCATCTACCATCTTCCTCAATGAAACAATGATTTGCCTACGGTTCAAATTTTCCACCAGGCTTTCTCTTCTACAAGAAAGAACTTGTTCAAATGTGGATAGCACAAGGGTTTATTCAACTATCCAATGGAAGTAATGTAACGATGGAGGATATTGGAGCGAGATATTTCGATAT
>NW_019653103.1:0-541 GCF_002806865.2 Cucurbita pepo subsp. pepo
TATGTCCCTTCCTCTGGATATGAAAACTAGTAGTCTTGCTGAGTTAAACGTAGTCTTTCTGACGTAGCTGATTCTAGACCAGCCGATGAAATTGCAGCTACTTCGAAAAGCCTATGACGGCGGGTAAAGGGACCGGCTTCCCAGAAAGGTTAATGCCCTAGGATTGGACTCATCCCCAGTTTCCACAGATGGAGGGGCGAACTCCTCAACAAAAGAGGTGGCATCTCCTTCTACTTACTTTGGATACTCACTCAGGCCTTTAAAAGGGCAAATACTGAAACGAGTTTGAGCGGCCAGGTCTTCCTTCTTGCCCTTGGAAGTTCCAGGGTCTATCTTTCTAGTAAGGCTGGACGTAATATCTACTTCCCCTTGTTTGTGGAGTGAAGTGGGATGTGAAAGGTACAAAGAAAAGTGAACCGTAGGATCTCGTCTGACTTACTACACACCTAACGTCCGTCAAAGCTCAAAAATCCTCCTGCCCCGGCTACCAGACCAGCTCCGTCTCCATTAGTTCTAGTTTCAGTGTCAGCAACCATCTCAT
>NW_019653104.1:0-541 GCF_002806865.2 Cucurbita pepo subsp. pepo
GTTCAACTCCCAGTAGGACCTTTATGAAATGACCTTGATGTGATAACACAGAATAAGGAACGACAACACAAAGGATTCATACAACATTTCATAAAATAAGATCTACTCAGAAAACCCAAGAAAATGTAAACTATAAGATCTACTCAGAAAACCCAAGAAAATGTAAACTTTTTAGTTCAACATTTCATAAAATAAGATCTACTCAGAAAACCCAAGAAAATGTAAACTTTTTAGTTGACTTGGACAGGGTACATTCGTAGGAAATAAGCCCGGCATGATATTGGTGCAATAGTGTACATCTGGGGAATCTATTATTTCGGGAAAAGGATTCATACAACATTTCATAAAATAAGATCTACCAAGAAAATGTAAACTTTTTAGTTGACTTGGACAGTTCAGCTGAACTGGCCGTATCATCGTTTTCATCCTCTGAACAGGAAGAAGATGCACATTCCGCCATCTGAAACTCGGCCGGTACAGCCACATTCACAGTGTCATCTGGGAATCTATTATTTCGGGAAAAGGATTCATACAACATTTC
>NW_019653105.1:0-541 GCF_002806865.2 Cucurbita pepo subsp. pepo
ATCTGGTAGGTTTACTGTATGAGTCTAAGGGTCTCCCACGAGATGCTTTGCAAGCATACAACAAAGGATTAGACATCGATCCTAACCATGTTCCCAGCATGATATCAACTGCCCGTCTTCTCCAACAACTGGGCGGCAGGCAGTCATTTCCTGTGGTAAGAAGCTTGTTAACCGACGCCCTTCGACTTGATCGAGCAAACCCATCTGCATGGTACAATCTCGGGTTGCTATACAAAGCTGATGTCGGGGCATCCGTGCTGGAGGCTGCCGAATGTTTTGAGGCTGCAACTCTGCTTGAAGAGTCAGCTCCAGTTGAACCTTTCAGATGATGAAAACTTGCCTTCTTTCTCGTAGAGAAGTTGGATTTTGCTGTCTTAGTTCCACAGGTTTACTCAGATCTTCCATTTGCTTGCTGCATTTTCTTCTTCGGGATTAGGAACAATAGTAAATAGATGATTGGCACAAAGTAGTGTGTAAATAGAAAAGCAAAAATACATAGGCTGTTAGTTTTCTAGCCAACCTTCTTGTGTTTTTTTTTTTT
>NW_019653106.1:0-541 GCF_002806865.2 Cucurbita pepo subsp. pepo
GCACATTAGCACATGGACGTTCAAGAGTCCAAGCCTGAAAATTCAAATTCAAATTACTCGAACATTTTTATACCATTAAAAGAACATTTAAGGGATAAAGAAGATGTACACATATGCCACGTTGACTAGTAATAAATATTTTTTTTTTATTAACTTTAAATTTTTTTCTTTTTATCTAATAGAACAGTAAACTTTAACAGTATGAAAACATCCTTGTACTTTCTATTTTTATTTATAAATTTTATAAAAAGTTAATTAAAAAAGGACACGTATTTATTAAATATAAAATTGAAAATTTAGAAATTCATTTTATAGCATTAAATTTTTTAAAAAAATTGAAAGTTTAGGTAATAGGGCAAGCTAGCTTACATTATTTGCAGCTAATTCACGAATAAATAGACTCTACCAGATGGCACATGGCCGGGGCCTACTTACAAAAGCAGCTTTTATCACAATTTGAATTGATTAAAACCCTGACGAAAAATACGTAAATAATAGCATAGTGCATATTTCAATTAAAACATTATGACTTTCGTAATAA
>NW_019653107.1:0-541 GCF_002806865.2 Cucurbita pepo subsp. pepo
ACTATTGTGCTGCATCGGTACCTTGTTTCCATTTCGTTGAAGATTGCAATTGCGTCCATTTTCATTTATTGTTCCATGCTAATTTCTGGCTGAGTTATGTTTTCGTGCTTATATGAAAATCTTGCCATCTATGCCTAGTAGATATTAATTTTCTTATCCCACAATTTTCCGTAGTTCATTTTTAAAGCAACAGAATCATATGTTCTCAACGTTGTATTCCATTTGCAGATTCCTGAGGTCTTTTACTATGCCCAAAAAGCTGTACTTCACCCAACAGGCCCACTTTTTGATCAAGAAACTCAAACTCTAAAACCTAGATGCGTTCGGGCGCTGAAGCGGATATTTATTCTTTGTGATCACGATAAAGATGGTGCTCTGAGTGATGCCGAACTGAATGATTTTCAGGTCTTCCTTCCCATAGTCTACAATTTTTTTTGGCAACACCTCATCAAGTATTTATTTATATGTTAGTTACATTGCCTGACATTTTGTAATATCTGTGCCTAAAAAGGCTGACTTGACTCTATGGAGCTCTTATTAA
>NW_019653108.1:0-541 GCF_002806865.2 Cucurbita pepo subsp. pepo
TCATCAAATTCGAATGAATGTGGGAGATGAGTGCAAAACGGTGATAAGGAAACCCTAATCCTCAGCCCAACGATTATGTCTCCAGCATGCATTGGTAAAACATCACAAAGAACTTCATCTTTATATTTTCCTAAAGTAAAAGATATTAAACCTTGAGAAGTTACCTTCATTGTTCCACTGTCATTGAGCCATTGAAGCTTGTTAGGTTTAGGATGGTGTTGGGTTGGAATTAGCAACCTTTTGACAAGCATTGTACTTACGACATTGGTGCAGCTTCCACTATCAATTACAAGACTACAAGGAGTCCCCTTGACTAAACACCTTGTGTGAAATAGGTTGTCTCTTTGATCATCAACATCATTCTCTGTAACTTGAGTTTTAAGAAGTCTTCTGGTTACAAGTACCAAATGACTCCTATCTTCTAGTTCCTCCTCATTCTCCTGGATTTCCTCTTCAACTAGCTCATCATGGTCACTTTCCTCACTATTTGTGACCACTTATCCATTCTTGATGATCATGACTCTCTTGTTAGGACAATCAC
>NW_019653109.1:0-541 GCF_002806865.2 Cucurbita pepo subsp. pepo
TTGAGTGTGTGTAACACCCAAGGCCTTTAATAAGAGGTAATGCATAATTCCTAATAGGTTGTACAAGGTTTTGGAAGCAAATAACCACGAAAATTGGAGAAAATTTTAGAAAATGGAATTTTTTCCAATTTTTATGAAAGTTCCAAAAATTTTAAATTCTTACAGAGGAAGAATTCAAGGTGCTCATTAAGGGGTATAGAAGTTTTGGAAAAATTCTAGATTTTTTTTTTTTTTTTTTGAGAAAATAATATTAAAATAGTAAAAAATTGCCAAATTACCAAAATGCCCCTGAAAAATATGAATAATTACAAAAATACCCTTTTGGCTAGAATCAAAACTTTCACACCGACCCTCTACCCAAAATCTATTTAATCTCAAAATCTAGCCATTGGATCTCCTCTAAAATTGGACACAATCTAGAACGTTCATAGATCATCTCATTCAATGGCTAGAATTCAAAACTAAAGTCGGAAAGGCTCTAATTGGAGTAGGTATTTTCAGTGGAAGATCTAGAAAAATCAAGAATGGAATTAATGAAAAT
>NW_019653110.1:0-541 GCF_002806865.2 Cucurbita pepo subsp. pepo
AATGAAAATTAAAGTTACAAGAAAAGGAACTGTAACTAAAACTAAAAAAATTGAAAATTGTATTAATTGAACAACTACAAATTTGATGCTGATCTATGACAAAATAATATTAATAATAAAAAAATAGAGAGATAAAAGAAGAAAAAAAATGTAATCAGACCTTATAAAATGCGACGACCTCAACCATATTATCAATCCAATTTGTTATATTTCTATAATAATAAATGACAAAAATGTCGAAATTAAATTTAATTTTATGCGATACTAAAGTTATTTTAAAATTTTATTACAATTCTAATTATGTTATTGGTAAGGTTAAATAATATAATAATTAAAGAAAACGAAGAATTTAATATGCTATTTATGAGGTAAAATGTTATTTATTTGTCAAAGTGATTAAATTCAAAACTTTAATATGAAAAAATTGTTTTTTTTTAATTTTTTATTATTTGATAAAATAACAAAAGAGAACGGGCATAAAACACGCCCCGGTTTTTTCCCTTTCGGGTCGGGCCTAACAATGAGGCCGCAGAGTTGGGCA
>NW_019653111.1:0-541 GCF_002806865.2 Cucurbita pepo subsp. pepo
AGTTTTTAGGGATGTTCATATGATCGGTAAATCTGACTAGTTTGGACTATCTAACCCAAATCGTAATGGTTGGATTGGGGTGAACTTTTAGTAAATTAAAAAAATTGGGTCGATTCGTGTTAAATATTTTTAGTTGGGTCAACCCAATAAACTCGAAAATAGAGTTTAAATCCAACTCTACCCTATCTTATTTTTAAGATTATTATGAAAATCAATAATATTTAATGCTGGTAACCAATTTTAGTGATGCACTGTGAGTTGTGAATGTAGCTTTCAATATTTTAGTTATTAATATAATACGTATGGTAGATAAATATGCTTTTTTTATTTAAAAAAATCGAACAACTCAACAAAACGCAGAAATAGAGGGTTTTTCGGATTAGATTGCCTTGTGAACTCTATTCAGGTTGTTTGGGTCACAAACTCAATCAATTCGAAATCTCGGACTGGTTAAAAGATTTTCCGAACCTAACCCTTAACCTAACTCAGGTATATCTCTACTAATTTTAGGGTAAAATAATTATCTAATAAGAATAGAGCA
>NW_019653112.1:0-541 GCF_002806865.2 Cucurbita pepo subsp. pepo
GTACAGGCCGAGTTTCAGATGGCGACGACGCGAAAAATGCGTATCTTCTTCCTGTTCAGAGGAAAAAAACGATGATATGGCCAGTTCAACTAAACTGTCCAAGTCAACTCAAATAAATACTACGTGCACAATATCATGCTGGGCTTATTTCCTAAGAACCCCTTGGTCTCTAATAAATACTACGTGCACAATATCATGTTGGGCTTATTTCCTAAGAACCCCTTGGTCTCTAATAAACTTATCTTTTTTTGTTCCTAACATTTTGGTATCAGAGTCATGCCCTAAACTAGTTAAAACTAAAAGCAGAAGTCTTCTACGTGTGTCATAATAAAAGTATGTCGATGGAGAGTCCACTTGTGCAGTCTGCTGGAGGAAGGAGACAAGGTCGTGGAAGCTTTAGAGGCAAAGGAAGGGGACGAGGCAGACAAACCTTCAACAAGGTCATAGTGGAGTGCTATAACTGTCACAAACTAGGACATTTTCAATGGGAATGTCAAAGAAATACCACACGAGGCAGACAAACCTTCAACAAGGCCACAGT
>NW_019653113.1:0-541 GCF_002806865.2 Cucurbita pepo subsp. pepo
AGCCATCTGTTCTCTTTATCATCGTTCTTTGCTAACTGCGTCCTTCTGATGATCCATTTGTATTTTTTCCTTATTAGTTTTACTTTCACAACCTTGTCATGGCTATTTTTGCAGAGGGTGGTCAAGAGAAATCCAATGAGGAGGCACCCGAGAATAATTCTCAATACACAACCGTATATGTGGGGAATCTGGCTCCCGAGGCAAGGAAATTCTTTTGATAATATTATAGTAACTAATTTGCATAGTAGTTGGTGAAACAGTTAACTTGGGTGAACCTGCCAACTGGAGGACTTGTCAAAGTTCTCTGCCATCTCTAAAGGCATAAGCCTCCTGAATGTGATGGGTTTCTTAAATTTATCTAAAAAGTTTGGCTTGTATCTTCTCTTGGCTCCTTACGTGGTGGTGGGCTGTGCTTTTTGTTGAATCTTTGTGTTCATTCATTGTTCTCCATCGAAGCATGGTTTTCTAATAAATTTATGGTGTATACATTCACAATAATGTGCAGTACAAGCAATCCTACTCACGACTAAAAACTGGATTT
>NW_019653114.1:0-541 GCF_002806865.2 Cucurbita pepo subsp. pepo
CAAAGTCTGGATTTGTAAGGAATATCTCTACAACCCAAAAAGATCAAATCATTAGTCAAATAAACTCTCTCATTAAGTCTTATTGACCTAAGGGCAGATCTCATAATGAAACTGATGCATCAAATATCTGATATGGAGGTATCTAAAATTGTCAAAGAGGACAGAGAATCAATTATCATATTTCATTCAAAAGCCTCTAATAATACCATACAAATTNTAAAAAAGAACAAAAAAGAAAGAAAAGTACTATTTCCATTGTACTCTGTGTACAAAATTTTTTTAATGAAAATTTAATTAACAAAACTATTAAAATCTATTTGAGAGTCAAATTTAGTTTTAGAAAAAGAAGGGAATAATCTTGTTTGAAACAAAAAATAATTTTGCTAGATAAAAGTAAATTTTGTTGTGGTTTGATTTTAAAATTCTACCTATAAAAGAAGTTGAAAACACCTTGGAGATTACCTATGGGAGAATTTCTAACAAAGTCTCTCTTCTCTTCCCTGTCTTCTCAAACGGATACTAATCCAACCAATCGTTTGCA
>NW_019653115.1:0-541 GCF_002806865.2 Cucurbita pepo subsp. pepo
GTATTTGAGATGGTGAGATTTTCTCCCCTTCTATGTTCATTCGAACTTTCTTCTTCATCGATAGAACATTTGAAATGGTTTGATTTTCTGAACTTTCTGAGAAATTCGTTCATAAGAAGATAGATAAGATAAGAGATAGAGTAGAATGATTTTTCTCTAAATTCTTTAATTGATATTCAAGAGAGAGCTATCGGCCGATCGATGCTCTCCTTACATTGATGAAGTCCTTTTATAGACTTCGAGTTTGAACGTAAATTTGAAAAATGCCAACTAAGAGATAAGATCGAATCTAGCAGGACAGGACCCCTGCAAGATCTATTTTTCTAAAAGTAAGAAAAGACAAAGTAAACTAATAATTTAAAAGACTAATAATTTACCGACACTGATAATTCACATGTGAGCCTTCACTGTGTGGCTGACAAGTTGTCAATCTTTGTTTTGTCTCTGATAAAGTTGTCNTTGTTTTATCTCTGATAAAGTTGTCTGGATGTAGATAAGATTTTTCTTTAGAATTTTTCATATGACTAAGCACCCAAGCTTG
>NW_019653116.1:0-541 GCF_002806865.2 Cucurbita pepo subsp. pepo
ATAGTATACATGAAATAGTCAAGTGTTGTTTAACATGAAAAGAAGATTAATTTGATAAATCTGGCTTAATTGTACACTTAATTGAGTTATTTGGTAAATTTCTAGAACATTTATGCTGTACCATGATGTTAACCATGATGTTGTAGCAAATCTGGAAATTGCTGACCCTGCTGAAGCAATCCAGAAAGCAAATTTTTTGGGATGACATAGAAATTTTAATCCACATTAGCCGTTCACATGGGTCATTCACTACCAAATTAGAAACATCCTAGGTAGACGATTTTATTCTTTCTCAGCCCTAAATGAGAAGAAACCAACCTAATAGAAGGAAAATGATATCTAAAAAAAGGAGAAAGCCACATTTTAGGGAAGCCACATTTTAGGGAAGAAAATTAGATTAGACAGCAGCATCTACCCTGTTAAACCAAGGAAGAAAGAAAACCCTAATACNCCCTGTTAAACCAAGGAAGAAAGAAAACCCTAATACAGAAGCAGTTGACAACAGGAGGAAAAGAAGACCAAGAAGCATAGATTAGGGCAA
>NW_019653117.1:0-541 GCF_002806865.2 Cucurbita pepo subsp. pepo
CGCCGCGGGAAGGAGAGAGAAAACTCGCCGGAAAATTGGCCGAAGTCGGTTAAGGAAGATGAGATCCATAGATCCGGGTCAACCCAAACCCAAAACCCGAGAGAGCCAGCCCATTCTTTCCCTCGGCCTCTGCCTTCAGCCCAGCCCAACTACAGCGGCCCAAACCTCAAACCAGCCCAACAGCTACAAATGCTATTAAATAANCCAGTAGCCTTTCGCAGCCCACGACCTGGACAACTATCCGAACCGTGCTGCGACCCGCGCTACGACGCGACGCTACCGTACGACGTGGCTCGCTCTGCTGCTGCCAAGTGTCACATAGCGACGTAGGTGGTCCCTCAGCTCGGCTTAGTGCAACGGCTCGGGCTCCCTCTAGTGACGCTCCGGCAGCTCCCAGCGGCTGTTCAGCTCGGCTCACCTGTTTTATGCCCAGTTTCCACTATTTCAACCCTCCCAGATCTGTTTTCGAACCCGATTAAGTTATCCGAGGCCGGTTTAGGGCCGTATTTCACATTTATTGAATTATAGGTAAATTAATTGT
>NW_019653118.1:0-541 GCF_002806865.2 Cucurbita pepo subsp. pepo
CTAGACAAAAACGGCACTTTTTGAAGTTGGCATAAAGCTTCCTTCTCTAAGTTAAAAAAAAAAAATTCTTAACTTGCAAAATATGATCATTCAAGCTTTTTGAGTAAACAAGGATGTCATCAAAGTATATACAACAACAAATTTTCCAATATAGTCTCTCAAAACATGATTCATTAGCCTCATAAAAGTACTTGGTGCATTTGTAAGACCAAACGGCATAATGAGCCACTCATAAAGCCACTCATCTCTCACATTCATTCGAATTTGATGATAACCATTTTTAAGATCTATTTTTGAAAACAGATTAGCACCATATAGTTTGATAAGAACCACGGTGTTCCAAAAGATTCAAAAAACTATTCAAAAATAGAATTCGAACCTGCACACAGAGAACTCAATTGATTACAAGTCTGCCACATTAACCACTCAAACACATCAACGTTTGTTAGAAAAAATTATGTTTANGTCTGCCACATTAACCACTCAAACACATCAACGTTTGTTAGAAAAAATTATGTTTAATTTGATAAATTATGTAAAA
>NW_019653119.1:0-541 GCF_002806865.2 Cucurbita pepo subsp. pepo
GTTTCCTATCACACCGTTCACCACTTTCCGTTAATATTTCATAATTAATTTACCTATAATTTACTAAATGTGAAATACAGCTCTAAAATGGCCTCGGATACCTTAATCGGGGCCGAAAACAGATTCGGGAGGGTCGAAACAGTGGAAACCGGGTTGAAANGCTCTAAAACGGCCTCGGATACCTTAATCGGGGCCGAAAACAGATCCGGGAGGGTCGAAACAGTGGAAACCGGGCTGAAAACAGGTGAGCCGAGCCGAACAGCCACTGGAGGAGCCACTGGAGCGTCACCGGAGGGAGCCCGAGCCGTTTGCGCCGAGCCGAGCCGAGGACTGCCGCGCCGCTGTGTGACACGTGGCAGCAGCAGAGAAAGCCACGTCGGGCGGTAGTGTCGGGTCGAAGCACGGGGCGCAGTCCGGTTTGGGTCGTGGTTTGAGTCGCGGGCTGTGGAAGGCTACTAGGCCAAGGATAAACGTTGGGCCTCGACTTACTGGGCTGGGTCGCAAGTGTTTGGTTTGCAGGCCAGCTCAATTGGACCGTGAG
>NW_019653120.1:0-540 GCF_002806865.2 Cucurbita pepo subsp. pepo
CTCGTTTCTTCATCGCCCACCCGTTGAAGCTCACGCAAGCCTATGACCACTAATATTTCAAAATTCTTAATAATATAAAAGTAAATATAATATCTAAGAGTCAACATCAAAACAAAATTAAATTCATCAAAACAGTGATAGACAACCAATAATATTCATTATCCAATAAGGGTGTATTTTCTTCTCCTTTTTTTAATAAGAAACCAAAAAATATATTGATTGGGAGGAAGTAGTACAAAAGGTAGATGAATTATCCCTACTAGGCCAAAGGGTCACAAAAAAGGACTCCCAATCAGCTGAAATATGCACAAGATCATAATTACAAAAAGACTCTGAATGAGAACACAGATGGATGCAAAGAGTTTGATGTAGTCACAAAGCTTGTAAAGGTTAGTCGTCTTCTCTACAAAGCCCTTCTAGTTCCTCTCACGCCACAGTTTCCACAAAGTCTGAACCATAAAATACGACCTTTATCCCTGAAAGGAGTTCCAAAAATAAGCAAAAATAGACCCCATCATTTCTTTCAGGACACACCAGCTC
>NW_019653121.1:0-540 GCF_002806865.2 Cucurbita pepo subsp. pepo
GGTAAAATCCTATCTCAGATTTCTTTTTACTTTATAGTTATGGTTATAAGAAATTAATTTAGTTATAGTTATAAGAAATTAACTTAGTTATGGTTATAAGAAATTACTTTAGGATCAAATCTTCTTTCCTATGTTACAGTCGGTAATAATCAGATCCCATATACAATTATTAGATTTTTGTTAGCATTTTAGTTATACGAAATAAGGTTATAAGGTTAGATTTAATAAAATTTTAGGTGGCAGATCTATCAATTAAAAGATCATAGCTTGTACTTAAAATTGACAATAATATATGTTTACACAATTGAAAAACCTATTTACAGAATGAAAAAAAAAAAAATAAGAGAGAGGATTGAAGAAAGATTTGTTAAATAATATTTAACACTAAAGTAAATATTAAGAGGGCAGTGAGCTCCTTTAACTCCTTTAAATTTTGTAAATAGAAAAGATCAGAATTTTTATGAGAGGGCAGTTGAGCTTCTTTAAATTTTGTCGAATAGGAAAGATCGGAATTTTAAGATGGCCAATGTAAATTAGAGT
>NW_019653122.1:0-540 GCF_002806865.2 Cucurbita pepo subsp. pepo
CGATATTGGGAGGTTCGTTGGCCAAAAGTATCAATGGATTTGCGGTGAACGGGTTGTTTGTGGCAGAGTTTCCCAGGGCCTCGTTTCTTTGTTTCCACGGCGGCGGTGGAAGATATCTGACCGGGAGCAGAGAACGAGGTTGATTGAGAACCTGGACTCATGGATAAGCTCAATGACTGGAGTTCCCCGGAGCTCATTCCGGCAATGGAGGCAGAACCACCGCCACTGCCGGTAATATGCTGCTCCAGAGTATTATGGGGAGTGGCGGCGTAGTAGGGAGGAGAGACCCAGTTTCTAAGGGAACGGAGTTCGTTTTCGTCGATTGGAAGAATTTGTGGGTCGGAAGGAACCAAAGCAGAGTAGTAAGGATGGGAATTTTGAATCAAAATGTGGTGATGTTCTTGATTTTGAAGGTCCAATGAATGTTCCCTGTCCGCCATTGTTGCACCGCCGAGAAAGTCCTCGAGCTTCGGTGATGAATTCGGCACTATCCCTTCAAAGAAAACACAAAATTTCAAAACCCCACCAAAAAAAAAAAAA
>NW_019653123.1:0-540 GCF_002806865.2 Cucurbita pepo subsp. pepo
CCCAGGGGTCCCCAAGATTAGACGGTTCTTTCTCCTTCTCACGGTCACTATCATGATGATTCCTATTAAAACTACTGTAAGCATTCTTTCCAGACCCATTACTAGAACTCCTCCTTGAGCTTGATGAAGATGACCGATCCAAGAATTCAAAGTGTGGTTTATCCATATCGCTAATGCTCTTTGAAGTTCTACTCCTCGAGCATTGAGATTGAGAAGTACCATCTAGTAAACAAGAGTAATAACAAATTGCTGAATATAATGAAGTACCACAAAGGGAGAAAAAGCACTTCGACCATAGAATCTTTAAAATAAAAATAAGATAGTATTGAAAATGAATAGGACAGTGTCAGAACTACAATAAACTATAAATTACCGGTGTTAGAACTAGACGATGCAGATTGTTGAGCTGAATTCCCACTCCCAGAGAGACTTCCAGAAATTCTCAGCCACTCTGGAACAAATGTAGGTTCACTTCTTTCCATAATGAGAATTGAACATGATCAAGCATAACAGCATAATACTTCTTGCATCCTTAACCAC
>NW_019653124.1:0-540 GCF_002806865.2 Cucurbita pepo subsp. pepo
AAATTAATTAGTATAATATATTATAAACTAGCCAATTAAATTTTTTTTTGTTGGTAGTAAAATATTATATATTTAAAATATATTATAAATGATAAAATTAAATGGATTTAAAATATAAAATATAATAATCTTCAAAATTATAAGAATTATAATAATAATAATGTTGATTTACATTAAAACTATATATAATTTTACTTATTTTAAAATAGACCGTTACAACTGTTCGTGTAAATTTTAAAATATACATTTGAAAATTAAAAAAAAATTATTGTAACAATTTTATTAAATAATATATCTAATATAATAATTTAATTTCAACGTTAATTTTATTAATTTTGATGAATTTTTGTTATAAAAAAATAATGTACTTATTTAAATTACTTAATTTAAAATTTATAATAATTTATGTGTAGTGAAAATCTGTCTCAAATTATATTATATAAATAAAAGAAATTGATAATTATTATATTCAAAATTCGGAGGAAATTCATTAAATTAAAAATATAAAAGGATCATGATTTTGTCGTTTTGTTAGCTTCG
>NW_019653125.1:0-540 GCF_002806865.2 Cucurbita pepo subsp. pepo
AAGGACAAGTCTAGAGTTACAACCATACTAAAAAGAAAAGTGTCATGATGCAACCAAGAAGGACGGTGCATCATCTAACACAGTAAGAAGAGTGGACAAGTTAAGGTACAAGCAAGAAAAGAAGCAATAGTGTACTCAAGGGTGACAGAGACAAGCTTAGTAGGGGAAGGTGAGGCCTCAGGCCATATCCTCGAAAGTTAGAATTCCATAGTGAAATTCAACTAGCGGCTTGCAGTTAAGTTCAAATAGATGAAAGATGTAAGCTCGTCAAATTTGGAGTTAATCGGACACCAAACATATGCCCCACATTGGCATATGATCCCTCACCATTTTGATATGCATGGTGCAAAATCAATTATGCCAAAATGTACGGTAGAAGGAGGCATGGTTTTGGCTCTCCACCACCCCTAGACCTCAAGACCTAAGTGAGCCCCTTCATGGCACTGGAATGTGTCATGGCATGGATGAGTATCACAAGACGAGTGTCTTGGGCATCTTCTGTTGGGAATGAGTTTTCAAGGATAGTGTCGAGTGGCACGG
>NW_019653126.1:0-540 GCF_002806865.2 Cucurbita pepo subsp. pepo
AGCATAAGCTCTCATGGCTTTACTTTGGGCTTCTGAGTAGCCGGCGCTTGATGGAAGTGTGGCAGCCGACCTCATCGAGTTGACCCAGGCTCACAATATTAGCCTCGAGCCTCAGGATGAAGTAGACACCGATCAGCTTGTGGTGCTTGCCTCCCTTGCCGATGAACAGGATGGTGTCGCGCCATTCGATCTCAACGACGGAGTCGTCGCCAATTTCATCGTCTCGCGAATCCCTGAGTCAAGCTCGAAGAACGCAGACTTGGCCCTGCTCTTGCTGCTTGCCTCTTTCACCGATTTGAGCGAACACTCACTCCTCCTTCAGTTGAATTGACCTTTATTATATGACCTCTCCTCCTTCTTACCGCCGCTCCAGAGCAATTCTTACTCAGATGACCAGACCTCCTTCTTACCGCCGCTCTAGAGCAATTCTTGCTCAGATGACCTCTCCTCCTTCTTACCGCCGCTCCAGACCTCTTTCTTACCGCCGCTCCAGAGCAAGTCTTGCTCAGATGACCTCTCCTCCTTCTTACCGCCCTCCTC
>NW_019653127.1:0-540 GCF_002806865.2 Cucurbita pepo subsp. pepo
AATAAAAAATAAATAGCTATCAAATATGACCGTGTTTTACGTGTCGAACAAAGAAATTGTGATACGCGAAGGTGTAGTTAAGAATGACTCAAGTATCGAACAAAGAGTGTACTTTGATCGACGAGGAGACTCTCTATTATACTTTTGTTACATTTTAAACTAAATAATATTAATTATAAAATTATAATAACTCATTATTCACCTAATTATATAAACAAAAAAAAATNGCCTCGATAATCATATGGTATTGTTCACTTTAAGCATAAGCTCTCATGATTTTACTTTTGATTTCTCCACAATGTCTCGTTACCACTAGAGATGTATTCCTTACTTATAAACTCATAATCAGGACTCCTTCCCAACAATCATTAACTATCCTCTCTCGAACAAAGTACACCATACCGACTTCCCTAAGGCCTATGAAGCCCTCGAATAGCCTCTCCTTAACCGAGGCTTAACTCCTTTGGAGCCCTCAAATAAAATACCCCTTTTATTCAACGGTTGAGTCACTTTTGTCGACACAGGTATGACTATAATACT
>NW_019653128.1:0-540 GCF_002806865.2 Cucurbita pepo subsp. pepo
CTTTTACCTGAAAAATAAGAGTAGCACGTAGGTTAAGTATTGTAAGAAATACTCAGTAAGTAACCCCACTATTGGGGTTGGAATATGCAATAATGTTTAGGACCAATCATTTATTAAAACATCATTTCATGGTTTTGGTCTCAACTTACAGTCCGGGCAGAATTAAATGTGTATTACATCTCTACACACGGCCCACATACACACACATGAACCCCGGGCGANTTGGCCTTCAGCTAGCATACACTCACGCTATTGCCTCTAAATTTCATGTATAACATAGCACAATTTTTAATTGTATAACATCTCAAAATGATATTTCATAACATAACATATCTTATAATTACAACATAACTTAACATATCAAGTTTCATAGCACAACATATTCACAACACAACATTAACATAATAAACAAGCATTAAACAATCACAATGTACGACACATGCAAGGGCCAAAGGGTACGTACCGTTCATAATTCAAGCAATTCATTCGACCAAACCAATAGTGAAGCAACTTACCTGAGTAGCTTAAGCCAAAGTTGCT
>NW_019653129.1:0-540 GCF_002806865.2 Cucurbita pepo subsp. pepo
GAGGGAGACAAGCAAATTCAGAACCTTGGCTCCGGGTTCTTCCTCATTGCAATCCGAGCCAACCATCAGCAGTGGGGCTAGCTTCTCTTTTCGATCTTCTCTGAGGCTATTCTATGGATAGCATTGTCTACTCNGACATGGAATCTAATTATTAAACTCAACTGGTCTCTGTCTTCTTTTGACTGTTAAAGAGCGCTAACGACTAAGAATGGTTTTCTTAACTGGTAAGCACTGTAACGACTACAACCGATGTTAGGAATCGATTCCATCCATTCGACTGGTTAGTGCCAAGCATCAGATGGGCGACGGGCACAGGCACACTGGACTTTGAAGCTTTTCCACTAATGGTTGATTTGAGGTGAGGGGTAGATTGAATCTAGTCAGAAAATCAGTTTCAAATGGCATGTAAGACAGACAGATAGATTAGGCTCACTGACCTAAAAGAGGCAACTTCGTCCCTTGATCTGAATTCACCAAAGAAAGCCTATTTCTCCAGAATGGATACACTCTTGGATCAGTCTGAGTCGCTTGATGAGCTCA
>NW_019653130.1:0-540 GCF_002806865.2 Cucurbita pepo subsp. pepo
ATCAAACTGGTATAGGTTGACTAAGTTGCATAGTGATTATTGATGTGGAAATGCGGTTTTTATCCAACTATCAAACTAGTATAGGCATAGTGATTATTTATGTTTAGAATATTTATGTTTAGAATATAATGAATTAGTGGAAATACGGTTTTTATCCAACTATCAAACTAGTATAGGTTGACTAAGTTGCATAGTGATTATTTATGTTTAGAATATTTATGTTTAGAATATAATGAATTAGTGGAAATACTGTCACATTTTTTATCCAACTATCAAACTGGTATAGGTTGACTATGGGATGGCTTTGGCTTTATGTTATCTTGGCTTAGTTGGGAGAGCATTAGATTGAATATTGGAAGGTCTTGTGTTTGATATTATTTATGTTTAGAATATAATGAATTAGTGGAAATACCGTCACGTTTTTTATCCAACTATCAAACTGGTATAAGTTGTTGACTAAATTGCATAACTTGACTATGGNTTAGATTGAATATTGGAAGGTGGCTTTATGTTATCTTGGCTTAGTTGGGAGAGCATTAG
>NW_019653131.1:0-540 GCF_002806865.2 Cucurbita pepo subsp. pepo
TTTTTTTTTTTTTTTTTTTTTTTTTTTTTTTTAATACTTAAATTTGTGCTAGATTTTTTTTTTAAATAATTTAGATATATTTCGTTTTTCTTATTTAAATACTTACATGTGAACTTTTATAGCTAAAACTATTTTTTTAGTTTTAATATTTTAACCAAAATTTTAAAAACACTCCTAAAAATTGATAATAGAACAAATAAACCAACAAATTGGCGTAGTTTTTGGAGGATAAAAAATATAATTAAAAATATTAGAGTAGAAATGGATCAAAATAATATTTTTAAATGATTTTTTTTAAGTGGAGAGAAATTAAAATAAATAAAATAAAATTTGTAGTTATAATTTATTTGGCGACATTTTAGATTTTACTTAATTTTGGTTCTTTTAATGCTGGAATTACAAAAATACCAAAAAATAAATCTTTGACCAAAAAATGTTATTTTTCTTTCTTTTAGCCAATGCATGTGCTACGGTTTGGTTTTACTATTATTTAATCATTTCATTTCCTTTTTTTAGTTATTCAATTATAAAAAAAAAAAA
>NW_019653132.1:0-540 GCF_002806865.2 Cucurbita pepo subsp. pepo
TATGATATTTCTATAATTAGAAAACTATAAATCCTATTTTTTTGAAAATATTAAAAAGAAATCCAAGTAGGAAATGGAGTGGGTTTCAATATTTTTTTCTTAGGAAATGATAGTCATTTGCCATTCATTTAACTTGAGCTTGAGAAAAATAAGTAAATATAAACCAAACTGTCACGATTTATTATTATTATTATTTTCCCTCAAAGATAAATAATGTCAGATTTCACGTTGATTGGACAAGAAAACAAAACATTCTTTATAAGAGTATGGAAACCTCCATTTAATAGATGTGTTTTAAAACCTTGACGAGAAATTCAAAAGGAAAAGAACAAAGTGGACAATATCTGTTAGCATTGAAAGAGTTATCGCTTTGATACCAACTGTGATATGGGAAAATCACTACAAGAGGAGTAAGATTTCGATTACCTTGTTGATCGAATATCTCAAGGCAAGAACATTGTTTGAGATTCGAATCACTCTACAAGCAAGATCGANAGGAGTAAGATTTCGATTACCTTGTTGATCGAATATCTCAAGGCA
>NW_019653133.1:0-540 GCF_002806865.2 Cucurbita pepo subsp. pepo
CAAAGCCAGAGTTGAGAATGAAAGTGCATGCTTGATTCATATTATAAAATCAGATAATGGCAAGGAGTACACTCTCAGAAACTTTTAACAGGTTTTGTGAAGAGGCTGGAATTGAACATCAATTGATAGCACCATACACTCCTCAACAGAATGACATCAGTGAAAGGAGGAATAGATNTCCAAAACGTTTTTAGGGAAAAGCAGCAAACACTGTTGTGTGCTTGCAAAATGGAATTTCAACAAAAGTTGTGAATGACCTGACGCCATTTGAAGTTTGGTATGGTTACAAACCTTCTTTAAAGTTCCNTTTTTTGGGGAAAAGCAGCAAACACTGTTGTGTGCTTACAAAATCGAATTTCAACAAAAGCTGTGAAGGACCTNCTGTTGTGTGCTTGCAAAATGGAATTTCAACAAAAGTTGTGAATGACCTGACACCATTTGAAGTTTGGTATGGTTACAAACCTTCTTTAATGTTCCTTAGAGTATTTGGGTGTCTTTTCTTCACTTACATTCCACAGGTCAAGCGTGATAAGCTTGACA
>NW_019653134.1:0-540 GCF_002806865.2 Cucurbita pepo subsp. pepo
TCTAGCTTTGCAAATTCCAGCATTGTAGGCGCTTATCATAGTGCAACGCCATGGAAGAAAGGAATAACGAGCCATGGAAAACCTTGATGCAAACGATCAATTACCACNAGTGCAACGCCATCTAAGAAAGGAATAACAAGCCATGGAAAACCTTGATGCAAACGATCAATTACCACCAAAATGGTGTTGTAGCGTTGTTGGCCAAGAGGATGGACTAGTTTCTTAATATTATTGAAATGATGTGATATCCATGTATTTATTAGAATATGATGTGATTTTGTTGTGATATTCCAAGACGGAAGTCCGCGCCTCGACCCGGAACGCCACCAGACATGCTCCTCCTCCCCACAATGACACACGCCTCAATTATNTGGAACACCACCAGACATGCTCCTCCTCCCCACAATGACACGCGCCTCAATTATAGTAAATTAGCTAGTGATATGAACCAAGAGANCGGAACGCCACCAGACATGCTCCTCCTCCCCACAATGACACACGCCTCAATTATAGTAAATTAGCTAGTGATATGAACCAAGA
>NW_019653135.1:0-540 GCF_002806865.2 Cucurbita pepo subsp. pepo
AGTATGAATGTTACAACTTTTGGTATGCCTTTAGTAGTTTCTCATTTTGAGGCTGTATAACACCATGTATGTTGTATTTGTAAGAAGACTTGGAAAATATTATTAAAGAAGCATTTGTGCTCTTTTTTAGCCAATGGCTAAGTTTCTTTGCAATTCTATGTAGTTTAGATTGCATGTAGAATCATTCAAGCTCGACATGATCAATCTTGCTTGTGGAGTGATTCGAATCTCAAACAAGTGTTTGAGATATTTGATCAACAAGAGTCATTCAAGCTAGACATGATCGATCTTGCTTGTAGAGTGATTCAAATCTTAGACTATGCTCTTGCCTTGAGATATTCGATCAACAAGGTAATCCGAATCTTATTCCTCTTGTAGTTGATTCCTTATCTTATCAAAGCTTATTGATGTTAAATGTCCTTCTTTTTTTCCTTTTGATTATTATATGTAACTCTCATATGTTACTACGTCTNAGCTTATTGATGTTAAATGTCCTTCTTTTTTTCCTTTTGATTATTATATGTAACTCTCATATGTTAC
>NW_019653136.1:0-539 GCF_002806865.2 Cucurbita pepo subsp. pepo
CAAGTTGGGTTCGGTTGATTTTTTAGGACCCGATCTGGTTTGATTGAGTACGAGTTCAGTGTGCAAAGGACCGAGTCAACCCGCCCCAACTCGCGTGTTCTTCTTTGGTTCTTCCTCGGCCAGTGACCCACTACTCAGCATAGTAGGCAGTGTAAAGTGTCCAACTTGATTACGTACTCATGCTCTTCCATCCTCCTCTGACGTGACGTCACAACTGATGATAGAGAACTCACACTAGTACTGAGTACACAGTACTTGATACGAATTCCAACAACTGATCATTTGCATGTACCCGAATGAGCAATTACAAGAAGCAATGCAAAGAGATTTAAGTATCAAATCAAGAAAAAGTATAGAGTGACATTGGAAAGTGATAGGAAGACTTTACGTCTTTGGTATGTCTTTGTAATTGAACTACTATGTAAGACTATTTATGTCATTTCTTATTTTCTTCTATTTGTATTTAATAGCTTTTATTTATAGTCGGTAGCGGGTAGTGAGCTATATTAGGTTTAGATTAACTTTTTGACCTATTTGAA
>NW_019653137.1:0-539 GCF_002806865.2 Cucurbita pepo subsp. pepo
ACCATCACACAGGATGCAAGCTTAATACAGGAAAAGAGAAGTACCTGGTTCTGACCCTGGGAGATTTTACTTTGACAGGCGATCGGTTTCCCCGCTCCTTTGATGAATAACTCCGATCATATGGTGAAATGGATCTATGTTGAGAAAGGCTTGATCTCTTGAGACGTGCTGGAGATGATGGAGATCTACGTTCTAGAGGAGAGGGTGTTATGTGATGATCATGTGGTGATGGCCTATCCCATTTCTGTATTGGTGAGGATGAAGGTGACATAGAGCATTGCCTTGGAGAATGAGATGGGTGGCGTTTAATAGGTGAGGGCGATCTCCGGTAGTGTGCTGGAGATGGCGATCTATGACGACGCACAAGGGAAGGTGATTTGCGACGGTGTGGAGATGGTGACCTGTAATGACGCGGCGACGATGGTGACCTTCGACTTCGTATTGGAGATGGTGACCATCGACGTCGTACAGGAGTTGGTGACCTTCGACGTCGTACAGGAGTTGGTGACCTTCGGCGTCGTACAGGAGTTGGTGACCTT
>NW_019653138.1:0-539 GCF_002806865.2 Cucurbita pepo subsp. pepo
TGTGAAACTGAAAATTTTGAATCAGTCGAGTCGTGGAAGGATGCAAGAAGTGAATAACCTTGTGAAGATGCGACAAATTTTGAGAAAAGTGTAGCAAAGGAGGGATGCCACTTTCAGATGGTCTAAAAAGAGCCCACTAAAGTTGATCTTCATCAATCGAGCCGCCAGGGGTTGGTGTATAATCTATAAAAGCGACGCATTTGTTGAAAAAGCATCTGGCATTGGGGGTTCATTTTTTACATTCTCGAGAATTAATTCTATATCTTCAAAATCCTCGCAGACGAATCGCTCGAGTTTTTGATCGGCTAAGCGAGCAAGAGGTGGACGAAAATGGGAGTTGCTGCGAAAATCGCACCGTCAATGCTATCCTCAGATTTTGCTAATTTAGCTTCGGAGGCCGAACGGATGCTTAAATTTGGTGCGGATTGGCTTCATATGGATATTATGGTACCCACACGCTCTCTGTTTCTGTTTTCCTGAATTGTCCCTTTTCTTCAGTTATAATTGGACGAAATTGCTTCCGATTCTTGATCCCCTTC
>NW_019653139.1:0-539 GCF_002806865.2 Cucurbita pepo subsp. pepo
TACTTTACTCCAATTTCAGTCTTTGATTGGCCATTCAAGATGATGTGCCTAACTCGTATCTTTCAATGCCTTCCAAGTTTTCTGCTTACGGTTGCCTGCCTGATACTTGGCGTTAGATTTTGTTGTTGTCTCTCATGAATTTTAATTATAGAGAAACTATGATTTTGGTTGAATCGATGCAGATTTTGTTTGTATCTATGATATAGATCTTGCATCCCTTTGCAGAGATAAACAAATCATTTTTGTATCTATACGAGATTGAACTTCAGTTGGGAGGGAATGGAAACCTCTCCCAGTAGGCTTGTTACCTCGGTTTGGGGAGGATATGAAAACCTCTCTCCACTAGGCTCGTTACCACGGTTTGGGGAGGGTATGGAAACCTCTCCCCAGTAGGCTCGTTACCAAGGTTTGGGGAGGGTATGGAAACCTCTCCGCAGTAGGCTCGTTACTCCGGTTTGGGGTGGGTATGGAAACCTCTCCTCAGTAGGCTCGTTACCCCGGTTTGGGGTGGGTATGGAAACCAATCCCCAGTAGGCTCG
>NW_019653140.1:0-539 GCF_002806865.2 Cucurbita pepo subsp. pepo
TTAAATTCCGTATTCATGGTAACATTTTCATCGTCATTTTCCTCTGTTTTTTGAAACTTTTAATACTCTGTTTTTGAAGTTTTTGTTTATGAGCAGAATGAGATGCAAAACTTCACGACGTTGATTGTGGACATGGTGAAGAAGGAGAATCTTTTCGCCTCACAAGGTGGTCCAGTGATTCTAGCTCAGATTGAAAATGAATACGGTAACGTAATGACCCCTTACGGCGAAGCTGGAAAAGCTTATGTTAACTGGTGTGCATCCATGGCGGACTCGTTGAAAGTTGGAGTTCCATGGATCATGTGTCAGCAAGCCGACGCACCCGAGCCAATGATCAACACCTGCAATGGCTGGTACTGCGATCAGTTCACTCCCAACAATCCAAACAGCCCCAAAATGTGGACTGAAAATTGGACTGGTTGGTTCAAGAGCTGGGGCGGAAAAGACCCACATAGAACCTCCGAAGATTTGGCCTTCTCCGTCGCTAGATTCTACCAACTCGGCGGCACTTTCCAAAACTACTACATGGTTTGTGCTCA
>NW_019653141.1:0-539 GCF_002806865.2 Cucurbita pepo subsp. pepo
ACAGATTCCAGTGGCATTTCATTCCACTAGAGAGAGAGAGAGAGAAGGTTCGCTTTTTATGCTTGTGAAAGAAATTTGCCTGAACCTTACAAGTAGTGGGCAATGAAAAATGCAAGCATGGTTTGGGGAGGGATTTGTTTTTACAGAGAGCCGTTCAACAACTCTCATCTTTGGATGATATCAAGAGAAAGAAGAGAGTGACTTTACCGCTTTCCTTTCCCGTCTTGGATCGCCTACTAAATCTCTTAACGTTCTCCGTTTCTGGTCAAGAGAAAGAAAGTAGGAGTAGCGGGTACTATTGGCGACCTCTTCTTGCCCTCTTCCTATATGACGGGGGTTGAGGCGAGAAATGGCTTGAACGGGGGGAGTCGTGCCCATTCTCTCTCCGGGCCAACCTTACACAGCGAAGGATGAATTCTTATCGGAGCGTATACGAGCGAGCGGAGCCCAGGGAACGGGGAATCCCTAGAAAAGAAAGATCGTCGCTGCAAAATGGACTTGAGTTTCGGGCTCGGGCAAGACGATCAAGTAGATATTCC
>NW_019653142.1:0-539 GCF_002806865.2 Cucurbita pepo subsp. pepo
TCATCAAGAGTAAAGGAAACTCATGATTCAAAGCACTCCACGGGAGGTTAGTTATCTGTTGGTTTTGACTTTTGATCAAAGTGCACCGAAACAAATAACTGAAGCAAAAAGAATGACTTGAGGGGGGAATTTCAAAGATCGTTGAACCCAACTCTTTTNTCCACTCTTTATTAAAACCATTCAAAAAGAGAATAAAAGATATTTGGAAGAATACTACTACACTTTGCTTTGCTTGGAATAAAAACTTATCGGGGGTGGAGGCGTATTGTAGTAGAGGCTAGACAATATGAACCATAGTTCTGTGATCCTCTATCTTATCTTTTATCATTTTCTAGATTTAAAATATTTAGACATTATCTCCTAAATTTGAAACTTACTCCCCAAGATATTATCTCCTAAAACTTCAAATTTATTGGTTTGGTTTGTAATTGATTTAGTTTTTGCTGTACTCTCTTTGTTGATGAAACCTTCAGATTGGGCAACATACACTTCTTGGAGGTCACCATTTAGGAATGTTGATTCGACGTCCAAGTGATGAA
>NW_019653143.1:0-539 GCF_002806865.2 Cucurbita pepo subsp. pepo
AGTTATCACACCCCCAAACTTAAAAGATTGCTCATCCTTGATCAATCATTCTCTCCACTCTCCCTTTTTTTTTTTCTCATTAACAAAATGTTTGTAGAGTATTCATCAAAGGCATGATTTAGATCACATTCTTTACATTTCACCCTACACTTATCACCAAATCTTACAAGAAAAAAATAACACATTCCTCACTTCCACCGTTTTCCCCAAAACACTTCTAAAATGATTACTATGCCTTTACCTTTGCTTTTGTGACTTGGCTTCATAATTTATTTGAGTAACTTTCTACGTTTTTTTTTTCTCCCAAGAATCCTTCAAGTCATCCCCCTATTCAATGGGTACCTCCACTTGTGGTGCAAATCACCTAAGTGTTCAAGGGATGANAATGGGTACCTCCACTTGTGGTGCAAATCACCTAAGTGTTCAAGGGATGACTATATAGGCTAACACTCATTCAACCTTAGCTCGACTCTTTTGTTAGCATCATGTAGTTTTCAATGTGGCCACATTTGTGATGCAACTCACCTGAACAATAAGGA
>NW_019653144.1:0-539 GCF_002806865.2 Cucurbita pepo subsp. pepo
CTATTCAATCTAAAATTAGTGATCATTTCTTTCCAAAATTTTAATTAATTAGCGAAAATACCTTTACTTAAAACATTCATTTTTATTGTTAGCGGGGATAGCTCAGTTTGGAGAGCGTCAGATTTAAGATTTGAAGGTCACGTGTTCGATCTCCACGTTCAACGCACCTGTTTCTATTTGCATAATCGGACTATTCAATAAAAAAATTAGTCAATTTGCATAATCGGACTATTCAATAAAAAAAATTAGTCATTATTTCTTTTTAAAATCTCAAAGAATTAGCGAAAATATCTTTACTGATGAATTTTCATATCTAATTATTGTGGGGATAACTCAGTTGGGAGAGCGTCAAATTGAAGATTTGAAGGTCACTTGTTCGATTCTTGTTCACCGCACTTGGTTGTTTTTTATCCAACTGGCATAGGTTGACTAAGCATTGTGGGCCGATGTAACTCTCACGTCCTCAAAAGTTCCTATTAAGTCTTGAAGNCGTCCTCAAAAGTTCCTATTAAGTCTTGAAGTATAATATCAACATATTA
>NW_019653145.1:0-538 GCF_002806865.2 Cucurbita pepo subsp. pepo
GTTCAACTATAAAACAAAATTGTATGATATTTGCTACACATAGCCAGCTAAATGAATATAAAAAATCAACATATCCATGAATTGGAGGGTTTTGATTATGATATTATAATAAATCGATATAAATTTGATACGGTGTATTAGTTTTAATGAATTATATTATTAAGATTTGTTGCGGTATTTCAATGCATAAAATACTTATTTATTAATTTCTTCCACTTTGATCACAATTATTTGTTCTCCTTAATCGAAATCTCCCATGATTTTTTAGAACATAAATCAAACTCAAATATGACAAGAATACAAAACCAAATTAACTTTCTTTCTTTTTTTATTGGTTATAAAATTTAAACATCTCATTAGCTTTTAATGTTACGTTAATTGTCTATTCTATTTCGATCAAAATGGGTCCGATTTCAATGTGGGCGCAGTCTTGAAGAATATCATTATTTTTATTTTCTAACTATGGAATTATCAATTGAATTTATAGGCACCCAATTAAAATAATTCATTTTATAAGCTTGTTCAAATTGACATGATT
>NW_019653146.1:0-538 GCF_002806865.2 Cucurbita pepo subsp. pepo
TATATATATATATATATATATATATATATAGAAAATGGAAGCTTCGAAGAAGCACGTGCAGGCAGCGAGGTCCCACCGCTGCTCACTCTCGCCATCCACTGAATAAAATGTCGCGGATATTTTGACTTTATATATTTCATTATAATACAAATATATTTTCTTTAAAATTTAAAATAGTGATTATTTTAAATTTTGTGTCTGAACTTTTTTATTAAAAAAAATATTTCCAATTTTCTAATTAATATTAACATTAAAGTTAATTTATTAAATATTAAAGTTTTATTTTCTTATATTAACACAAAATAATAAGTTATTTTGAGATTCCCGTACATCGATGAATACCCATATGGAAAACATCCGAGAAAATTTTGATGTCCTCTTCATACACGAGTTTCTAAAGATTTTCGTATCCACAAAATTACGTATTGACGTTTTTGCCCTTCGTTGTATTGTGTTACGAATGATCGAATTTTATCGTCGGAATAAATAAAAAATAAAAAATAATATTGATAATTTTATATTATAAATAAAAAATAAT
>NW_019653147.1:0-538 GCF_002806865.2 Cucurbita pepo subsp. pepo
TTGGGTAGTTCAGGTTGGTCGAGTTTTTGGGTTATACGTAATATAATTAAAATTAATAAAAGAATTAGTGAAAATTTTAATAAAAATGAAATTAAAAATTTAAGGTAAGCAGTTCGTAGAAAATAAAAACCCTAATTTGGGATAAATACCTCAAATTTAGGGTTTCAGTGGTGAAACGAATCCGGAAGTTGAAGACAATGGCGAAGTTCAATGTGGTTCAGAAGCAGAGACGAGCTCATAAAGCTCAGACGAAGAGGGACGCCCATGGTGATCCCTTGACGAAGAAGCTAAAGATCAAGCAACAGCCTACTTATGTTTCCAGTAAGCGTAAGCGGAAGTTGATGAAGAAAAAACGCAGAGTATGGATTCTATGTGCCTGCGTTTGTTTTGTGCTATGTATTTCAATTGAAAGTATCTGTGATGCGGATTGATTGTTCTCTTTTTGTTCGATTCTTGCTAATTGCAGGAAGAGAAGGAAGCTTTACAGATGGGGCTGACGAACATGGAAGATGTTGAAATGGCTGTTGCTGAAGGTAAT
>NW_019653148.1:0-538 GCF_002806865.2 Cucurbita pepo subsp. pepo
CGATATGGGATCTCACAGCTTCAATCTTAAAAGCAGGAGTAAGTAACCTAACCATGTCGCATGAGATGTAGGGGAATGTTGAGACCATCAGGTGCCGAATCAAAATTTTGAATCCTAAACATAGGTCGTTACAATAACAATGTTCCTCGAAACGACACTTTGTGAATCTTCACTTCATGCCACTCTTTTCCTTTATACTCTACCTAAAAAGGTCTCGTCTATAGAACTTAAAGCTTTAATTCGTGACGTCTGAATATAGTAACGATCTTAATCGATCCCAACAAAGGCCACTCGTTGATAATCTATATATAGAACCACTTCACAAAGGTAATTCTAGATGCAATAATGTATTAGTGATATAGTTCCTTTGCCTTCAAGTTTGGGTTAAAGAACACCAAGAAAAGTGGGAAATGATGAAAGCCAATCATTCCAAATTTTGTGGGCTAAAACCCTTAAGACATCCTACTCCCTTCATTACCCCTAAAATAAGAGCCAATATTTCCCAATCTCACTAGATATGATTTAGGGTTTTTTTTTT
>NW_019653149.1:0-538 GCF_002806865.2 Cucurbita pepo subsp. pepo
GAGCAGCAGCCAAACATTACAGCACCACCAGCCTTAGAGTCTGGAGTCGGGGGCTCTGGCGTGGCTGCTGCACCAGCAGCAGCAGTGGTGAAAAAACAAGATGGACCCTTGAAGATGCAGGGTGACAAGAAGAAAATAGATGCAAGAAAGAAAAGCTTGAAGAGATTGTGATGCTTTAATGAATGAGTGAATGAATGAACGAACGAATGAAACTGTCTATTAATGCCAGAATTTAAGGTTAGCTCTCTTTCTTGTTCGATAACACAGCAGAGCACTTAGAGGAGAGAATTGAGAACTGAAAGTTAAAAATGCTGTGGAATTTGTAATGAAGAACACACTTGAATCACTGATGTAGTTGGGTTTCTTATTCAACATTTTATTTCCCCTTTTGAACATTGCCATTTATACTATGGACCAGTCCAAAATTCAATCTATTATAATGATCCAATCAAGTTGAGTTTCAAATCAAATAATTAAGATAATACCTTTTGTGTACAACAAATCCATGTCTTGAGAAGCTTTTTGATATTTTAGTAGT
>NW_019653150.1:0-538 GCF_002806865.2 Cucurbita pepo subsp. pepo
AAATTCACAGCTTTGAATAATAATAAATTCAGGAGGAATTTAAAATTGATTTAATTCATAAAATAACTCTTTCAACCGAAAAAAAACACAATCAGACACAAATTATAACAGATATTGTCGTTTTTGTATTTGTAGATATTATTCTCTTTCAACTTTCAACTTCCTCTCAAAATTTTTAAACACAGCTAACGAGATCCAATATTGTCCTTTTTGTACTTTCTCTCTAGAGATTTTTAAAATACATCTGTTACAGACAAGTTTTCACACTCTTATAAAAAAAATGTTTCGTTCTCATTTCCAACCGACGTGGAATTTCACAATCCACCCCATTTGAGGCCAAGCCTCTTGTTGGCACTCATTTCTCTCTCCCATTTGTTGAGGATTGAGGATTATCGGGAATGAGTCCCACATTGGTTAATGAATAATGTCTTGGTACAAGGCCTGTTGGGAGAAGCCCAAAACAAAACCAGGAGAGCTTATGTTCAAAGTGGACAATATCGTGATTTCTAACCCGATTAACTGTAGGATCTCACAATAA
>NW_019653151.1:0-538 GCF_002806865.2 Cucurbita pepo subsp. pepo
GGTACGTATCCTTTCCTCTACTTTCACCTCTTTATTAGTTAATTTTGTCATTTTTTGTTCATAATTTATAACAACAAAATAGAAGGAATTTTAAAAACATTTAATCAATCATGTTTTAATGATGGTGATGCAGTTGTTCATGGCCCTAATGGATCACCCTCTCCATCATCTGAGTATGAACACTCCTCCATTCCCGCCACCGTCAAGAACATTTTCAACCTCCCATCTCCCTTCCTCACCAAGAGGGACGAGTGGGCCGGATCGTTTGAGTCCATCGTTCAAAAACTAACCTCCCCAAGATCCGACTGTCCCGGTGAGTCCAAAACATCAACCTTACTACGAACCAAACAAACGTATCATTTTTTTACGTTAGATAGATGATGATCTATTTGAACTTACAAATCTATCTATCAATTTCGATATAGAACAACTTCCAACACCGGTGAAAATCAGGGATAGCCCTGCAAACGAATCAGCCAAGCTTACGGAGTTTCAGCAGGAGCTCATGCAGTTGGCTGCAGTTTTGAAAGGAGAGCAT
>NW_019653152.1:0-538 GCF_002806865.2 Cucurbita pepo subsp. pepo
GAATATTCTTAAATATTAAAATGAATATTCTTCAAATTAATCTTTATTTAAGGAGGATTATTTAAAATTCTTAAATTTATTTGCAATTTTTGTTATATTTATATATATAATTTTCTTTTTCATATTATTTTCTAAATCTTAAAATTTAATTTTGACCATTTTAATTTTTATCAAAATATTTTCATCTAATTCGACCAAACATTTTGAGATTTGAGCAAATAAAATAACGTGGGACTGGGACGGAAAAATGAATCCTAATTTTTTTTTAATAATAAAAAAAACGAAAAAATGAAAAATATTACCAAACGAACCCTAAATTTGAGCGTACTTAATTATACCTTGAATCGAAGAAGAGAGATCGGTTGTTCAAAGACCTTTCCATTTAGTTTGTGATCTATGGTTCATCTTTTTTTCTCCGAGAATTTGGTCATTGTCGAGCTCGGTATGAATCTTTCTCCTCGTCATCTTCCTCATTAGCTTATTTGATAATTCAAATAAGGAGAAAAACAATCAAATGGATTAGAATTTGAGTTGAATT
>NW_019653153.1:0-538 GCF_002806865.2 Cucurbita pepo subsp. pepo
ATATATATATATATATAAAATCCTGTTTTTTGGGATCTAGTTCTACCTCTATGAATCTTAGTTAGATTCAAGTATGCCCTCTTTTTCCTGATCTAGTTCTTCCACCTCGACGAACCCTAGTTAGCAGGTATGCCGCTCTTTTCTCTGATCTAGTTATTCCACCTCTACAAACCCTAATTAGATTTAGGTATGCCTCTCTTTTTTCAATCTCGTTCGTCTACCTCTACGAACTCCAGTTAGATTCAGGTATGGTATCGTTGTTGAAATGGTTTAATGGAGGCATGCTCATGAGGATGTTGACTTGTTTATGCCTATCAACATTATTATTAATATTATCAACAAGTATGAGTTAGGTGAGAAAATGGGGAAAAGAAGTCCCCACACGCCATTTTATTGTGCGTTTTATCTCTAAACATTTCATGCATTCGTAAGCATTGCCACTATAATTCCCCACTTGCCTTATGCTTCTCTCTCTTGTCTCCATTTTCAAATATCTATTGTCTTTTCCTTTTGTCTTCTTCACAATTTCCATTAATAA
>NW_019653154.1:0-538 GCF_002806865.2 Cucurbita pepo subsp. pepo
TTTTTAAGGGCACTGTCCTTACCAATGAGGAAGAAAGTACCTTCAATATGTCACAGCCCAAGCCCACGGCTAGCAGATATTGTCATATGCTTTCCCTTTTGGGCTTTTAAAATGCACTCGTATAAAAGGTGTTTCGTTCTCCTCCCCAATCGACGTGGGTTCTCACAATCCACCCCCGTTCAAGCCCAGCGTCCGTCACTCGTTCCTTTCTCCAATTGATGTGGGACCCCACCAAATCCACCCCTTCGGGACCCAACGTCCTTACTGGCACACCGTCTCGTGTCTACCCCCTTCGGGGAACAGCCTCCTCGCTGACACATTGCCCGGTGTTTGGCTTTGATACCATTTGTAAGGGTCTAAGCCTACCTGTAGCCGATATTGTTCTCTTTGGGCTTTCCCTTTCGGGCTTTTCCTCAAGGTTTTTAAAACGCATCTCCTAAGGATAGATTTCCACACTCTTATAAAGGGTGTTTCGTTCTCCTCCCCAAACGGTATGGGATCTCACATTTTCTATCTGGTGAGTGCAGGTTTTTCTATG
>NW_019653155.1:0-538 GCF_002806865.2 Cucurbita pepo subsp. pepo
TTACTGGTTGGACCACAAACCAATTATTCATTAGAGGATTAATGGAACATAACGAACAAGAAGTAACTTTAGGGGTAAATCGGTTAATTGACCCAGCTCTAGTTATGAACAACCTGTGAAGGATCGACTTACTAATCATGGTTATATCAAATGGACAGAAATATATCTATAGTGAGGGGAGTACAACTACTAGGCTATAGTGGAGTGTCCTAGTAGTTAACGAGTGTTGGTTAACAAGGTTAATGAGTTTAACCGGTTAATCTTATCGTTGGAGCCCATGATCTATAGGTCTATTAGGTTCCTCTACTAGCTCATATCGGACTAAACTATAGAACAGTTTGACGAGTGAGTTCGAAGTGTTCGAATTCAAATTAGGGAATATGCGCTACATATATACGATATATTTAGTCGCATTTTTGTTTTATTTACGAATTAAACAAACATAGAACATTTGAGATATTTAAATAAGATTTAAATATTTTAATCAAACTTGGGTTGTAATTGATTGGGATTGGCATTTGAATTAATATTAAATATT
>NW_019653156.1:0-538 GCF_002806865.2 Cucurbita pepo subsp. pepo
CCAACATTGACTTGGCTACAGGACTCAAACATAACTCCGCCATCTTCCTTGTCTAGATTACGTCTTCCTCCCTTGTTCTTGGGTCCTGCTTTGAATCTCCTGCCCTAGGTCCTTCGTCTTCTGCCCCACATAACCAGCCATATCCTGCATGCGTCTCTTTGCTTGGTCGATCTGATCAGGCATGAACCCGGCTGCCCGGCGTATGTAGTTGAAAGCCCATGTGAGTGAAGAGAGAGCCGTGAGTCCAAATGCCCCAGAGGTCAAGAAGGCGAGGACAGCCAGACCAATGGTTAAGATTGCTGGCACCAGAATGGGGCTGAAGATGATGAAAACCGGGATGAACACAGCCAGGCCAACTAGCGTGACTGCCAGCGTCAAACCCGCGAGTCCAAGTAGTGAGCCACCAAGAGGGACGAGGGTCACAACGGCAAGGATTGTGGAGGCTGAAGGGCCTGCTCGTCCCTTGGCACCGACGTCGTCGTAGCGACGTTGGGGGTGGACTTGTATTTGGTGTGGTTGTGGACGATCAGCCATTTTG
>NW_019653157.1:0-538 GCF_002806865.2 Cucurbita pepo subsp. pepo
TCATTGGCAGCAGAGTTCATTTAGTGAGTTATTTTAACGTTACTTAAATACTGGAAAATTTGATTGGTTCGGTGCATTAACTCGTGGTTCTTGGTGTTTTTCTTTCACATCCCTTTAATTCATACTTGGTTTAAGGTTTATACAGAAATCCAAACAAATTCTAAAAGTACTTCTTAAGAAGAGTAAAAAATGTCTTCTTACCTCATCATGAACATTCGGGGTCTTTATTCTATAAAGGGGGTATAGCTCATATGGTAGAGCGCTCGCTTCGCATGCGAGAGGCACGAGGTTCAATTCCTTGCACCTCCACCTGCACCTCCATTGTATTTGTTTCAAGATTCTAGCCTATCACACCATAGCAGTATCAATGACTACAATTCGACACAGATGAACTAAAGTTACTTGGTTTAGCTAATTAATCTTTTAATCTTATCTAATGACTACCAAATATCATATAAACTCTTAGCANATCAATGACTACAATTCGACAAAGTCTAGACTCGAATATAGATTTAATTAAAAAGTTTCATAGCATTTG
>NW_019653158.1:0-538 GCF_002806865.2 Cucurbita pepo subsp. pepo
AAAACCTTAAACCCTTTCATCTCAATTTGAATATATATATAACTAGTAAAAACTGAAAATATCTATCGGTGGTGGGCTTAGACGGTTATAAATAGTATTAGAACCAAACATCAGCCAGTGTGCTGCCTAGGTTGTTACAAATAGTATTAGAGCCTAGACATCAGTNGAGCCTAGACATCAGTCAGCGTGCGTGCGGCCTAGGTTGTTACAAATAGTATTAGAGCCTAGACATCAGCCAGTGTGCTAGCAAGAATGCTGTAGAGCCTAGACATTAGCCAGTGTGCTATCAAGAATGATGTAGAGCCTAGACATCAGTCAGTGTGCTAGCAAGAATGCTGGAAAACTCAGGACAGGAGGATCATAGATCTCATATCGGTTGGAGAAGGGAACGAAGCATTCTTTACAAAATGTGCGGAAACCTCTTCCTAATCCGTTTTTAAGTTGTGTGGCCGACAGCTATACGTAAGGGATCAAAATGAATAATGTCTATTCACGATAAGTTTTGACCAACAAAATTACAAGCTCGATATTGCTCAAA
>NW_019653159.1:0-538 GCF_002806865.2 Cucurbita pepo subsp. pepo
AACAAATAAAAATACAAGTAAAAGAGAAAAAAAGAAAAAATCTAAAAAAATTTTAAATAAGAAAAAGGTCAACAACACAAAAATTAAATCCAATTATAAGATGGTTCTGTTCAAAATATTACAAAGGAGGAAAGAAGTTTGGAATATAATACAAAAGACTCCAAAATGTAAAAATAGACTAATGCTCCGAANAAACGACCTCCTCGATAATCACACAGCTCTTAACGCTCCTCCCCATCAATCGATACTCTGAAAACACTTGGAAATGAAAGGAGAAAAGGGTGAATATAGAAATACTCAGTAAGTTACCTAGTTGTAGTTTCTAATAGCATCCATGACCTAACAGGTGACCACATGCTTTACGTTAAGCTCTAGGTGCATTGCTCTTTCTGTGCACGGTCTTGGGTAGTTAGTTTAACATATGTAGTTGTAACCTGTATCCAAAGATGAGGCGCTACTTTTGAGAGCTAGCCTTGTCACAACTCGATATTTTACTATGAGTTGTGACTCAAAAGATAATGTGTATGCAAAGAAAAAG
>NW_019653160.1:0-537 GCF_002806865.2 Cucurbita pepo subsp. pepo
CAACACATCCCAGTCCTTTCATGGGGGCATCACTATAGATCGCATATCCTTCTTAGCTCTTGGGTACTATGAGTACCGGGGCGGTTACCAATCCCCTTTTAGGTTATGGAAGCTTGCCTCACAATCATCATCCCATCTAAATGGTACCCCTTTTTTTGTTAACTTTGTTAAAGGCGAGGATATTTTAGCGAAGTCCTGCACGAACCTTCGGTAGTATCCCGCAAATCCTAGTAAACTCCTTACTTCCGTTACCGTAGTTGGGCGTTCCCACTTTGTGATCGCTTCGACCTTGGTGGGACCTACAGATATTCCGTCCTTTGACACCACGTGTCCTAGGAAAGAGACTTGTCGCAACCAAAACTCACATTTGGAGAACTTGGCGTACAACTTGTGCTCTCTTAGGGTGGTTATGACTTTTTGGAGGTGTTCCTCGTGCTCTAAGTCTGTTTTCGAGTATATGAGGATGTCGTCATGAACACAATCACGAACATGTCTTGGCATTCCTTGAATACCCGATTCATTAACTCCATAAACACA
>NW_019653161.1:0-537 GCF_002806865.2 Cucurbita pepo subsp. pepo
TTAAAGAAAATTAGGGACGTTACAGTTTTTCTCTTTTAATAGTAAAACAAATTTATCTCATTCACAGAGGGAGTTCTTAGAATAAACCATAACGTTTTCTCCACTTCACATGAAATCGTTTCCTTTCTTTAGAAGTTATGTGCTTACTACAATACTTATCTAATAAAAGCAACTCACATAACAATTATAGAGAGACTTTTAACAAAATTGTGCCCGTATGGCAATAAAATATCCAAGTTGATATCTAAAAATAAAATACTGACTTCAAAATGAATATACACGTCTCGATTTTATTCAAAAAACTTGGAGCACTAAAATAGAGAAGAACTTGAGAAGAGACATCCCAATGGAGTTAGGCAAAGTATGTGATTGGCGTTGGGAGAGAAAAACAAGGGTAATCTAAGTTTGGGGATGTGTGTGATTCTTTGCTAAATAAAGCCTAACCTAACAAACAAACACGCTGAATATAGTTTCAATTTTTTTCGTTTTCTTTTACTAGCATTTTACATAAAAATCTATCTTTAAAAGTCGTTAAAA
>NW_019653162.1:0-537 GCF_002806865.2 Cucurbita pepo subsp. pepo
AACGCCCAGCGATAGTCACGCAGCAGGCTTTCAAGCAAACCGTCATAAATCGCCTCGATCGTTCTGGAAGCTTTGTTGTTGTCCGTCTCGCTCATCAGGCGCTCTTCGCCCAGCTTCACTAAAGCGCGGTTTATGACGATTATCTTGGTAGTCATATCTCACCATTAAAAAAGCCCTCCGAAGAGGGCTGAGTCTGATACACCAGAGTTACGATGCAGTAACCGTGATGGTGCTGGTCGCAGTGTGGCCGCCATCTGCGGTGGTGACGGTGATAGTCGCCGTGCCTGCAGCAACACCTTTCACCGTGATGGTATTGCCGGAACGAGTCACGGTTGCCACTGCGGTGTTAGATGAGGTTGCAGAGATCGCCGGGTTGCTCGCGTCAGAAGGCGACACGCTGGCGGTCAGGGTCACGTTCGCTCCCACGGCAACGCTTGCCGTAGTCGGGCTCACGCTTACGCCGGTAACAGAGACGTTAGTGACCGCTGAGAAGTCTGGCGTCGGAGAGCCAGCCGGGTAAGCGCGATAGCCATCCGG
>NW_019653163.1:0-537 GCF_002806865.2 Cucurbita pepo subsp. pepo
AAAAACAGGAAGAGCAACTCCGGCGCACATTAGCAGAGAAAAGACAGAGACACTACCGTGCGCTTCTGGATGCGGTGGAGAAATCGGTATTCAGAAGATTAAGAGAGAGGGAGGCAGATGTGGAAAAGGCAACTCGTCGAAACGCCGAGTTAGAAGCACGAGCCGCCCAGCTTAGCATCGAGGCACAAGTCTGGCAAGCCAAAGCTAGGGCACAAGAAGCCACCGCCGTATCTTTGCAGGCACAACTACAACGAGCGATGTCCAGCGGCGGCGGAGGTGGAGGCGGAGGCGACGGAGGAGATGGCGGCACCGCCGATGATGCCGAGTCGGCTCACATTGACCCGGACCGAGTCGCCATTTTGGGACCGAGTTGCAGAGAGTGTAGAAAGCGCTTGGCGTCGGTGGTGCTTTTGCCGTGCCGTCATCTCTGCCTCTGTACAGACTGTGATCGAGTGGCTCAGACTTGCCCGTTGTGCCACATTCAGCGAAGCTCCAGCGTAGAGGTCTTTCTCTCGTAGGGCCCAATCCCACGGCCCA
>NW_019653164.1:0-537 GCF_002806865.2 Cucurbita pepo subsp. pepo
TTAGACCGTTATGATTTAATACGTAAATGTTATGGGATGTGAATGTTATGCTGTTTTGGATGAATTGATATGTGTTATAATGTTATGTGTTATGTTATGCTCGGATTGCATTATGTGTTATATTGAAATAAATGATGTAGGCTATCTCACCGACATTAAAAGTTGGCTAGCTAATCCATTCTAAATGAATGATTTGGGATAAACACAGTTTATTTTAGGAATCCAAATTATAAGGGATCAAAGAATAAAATGCTAGTCTTATTTGTGAAATACTTCTTTAACTTATTTGGAAGTAGTTCAAAAAATGGACTAATTGACGTCCTCTAGATTGCTTGGTAAATAGCACCAAGATTCATCCTGTCCTTACTCTCCTTGACGGTGTTACAATGCTCGATAGCGTCTCACACGGCTTGTACCTGTAAATTAATACACATCTTTATTGACCATGTGCATAGTTATTCTTAGTGAGTAATGTGTACTAGAGCGTTACACTCCCTTCATTTCTGCTCTTTATCGTTGTCATATCTTTTCATATGA
>NW_019653165.1:0-537 GCF_002806865.2 Cucurbita pepo subsp. pepo
AAAACAAGGTAAAGTATAAAAAAGTGGAGAACTAGACATCCTCCTAAGACTGAATCTCAAAAAAGACTGGGAGGGGAAGTTAAAAAAACAATGATAACTACAAAAAATAAAATAATAAACTGATGAAGAATATTGAGAAAGCATTAAATGTGAATGAACCTGGTGATTCCAAGCAGCGTCAACCAAGTGTGAACCATATTCTTCAAGCATTTCATGTAGAAGTATGAATGCTTCCCACTGTTGCTGCCGGCTATTTGTTACAAGCTCCTGTTGGCTGCAAATTTGCCCTACACCCAGTGATTTTGCTTCCTTATTGGCCCATCTTTCCTTTTTTGTAATACCTCGAGCATTACTATCTTTTTCACTTGAAATTGTGTTTGGAATTGTTGATGCATTGTCTCTTCCATCTATCAATAGTGCTTTCTTCAATATATGTAGTGATTGCTTCCTCACCAAGCTCTCCTTGTCCACCTAAACAGGCTCAGAAACAAACATAATCAACCTAACCACAAATATGAAATAAATATTTCTCAACAA
>NW_019653166.1:0-537 GCF_002806865.2 Cucurbita pepo subsp. pepo
TTTGAGTTCTATTCAAATGTAAGGTTAAATATAATTAGAAAGAAAATTAACTTGTGTGAGACTAATGAGAAAATATACCTGACCAGGGCAGTCTTTCTCATGTGGGCAGTAATTTTGATCAATTATGATTGGATTTTTCACATTATCCATAATAATGTATTGAAAATAAACTTTTGTAGCAAATCCACTCCTTGGTCTTCCCCAAGACTTAATCTTGACTCCATTCTGAGTCCCAGTGAAAGTAGATAATGTCACTGTAACATTATGCACTCCATCCTCCTTGGCCTTTATCCCCAAGCTCCCAATGCTACAAATACATTCAATAAAATACCAAATTTTTCATGAGGTTCAATTTTCTCACTTCAACCTAATATATTAAATAACAACTTTGATCCAAAATAATTTTAAAATAATTTAAATCTTTTTTCTCACCTTCAAAATAACTTTAGGATATATTTTTAATAATTCAAATTTAATTCAACGTTTAGGTTTATACTTTAAAATTTAGTGCGACAAATTTATTTAACCCTTAAAAAA
>NW_019653167.1:0-537 GCF_002806865.2 Cucurbita pepo subsp. pepo
AAAAAGCAAAATAAATGATATTCAAGCTAAATAACTGTACAAACCTGTCTTGCAGAAGATCTTGAATCCATGAAACGCTGCAACTTCCTAGGTCTATCTTGAGTAGCATTATTTGGAAATTTCTGCATTTTGTTCTGCAAATGGAAAGATAAATCACTACACATATAATAAAAGGAAGACTTCCACTTTCAACAATAAACTGCTCAGGTTAAAGGCAAGCTAAAAATAAAAGATTCTTACCGAAAACCTTCTTTCCTTCCTGGCTTTATTTGCAGTATTTTTGGACATTTTGATAATATCGTCTAATTCAACAACAAAAAAAATGTAGAAACAGAATAATCAATAAATTTTCAAGAGGCCCATAAATTCTCAAGTACTGAAAGATATTCCGAAGCCCAACCTAAAGCCATGTCCATCTTCTTCTCAGTTACGGCAATAGCCTCAGTAGTAAGTGGTTTAGCCGCCATCTAACATGAGATTCAAAATAAAAAGTTAGTGCGGAACTAAAAGAAAAGTAACAGTTTGGAAAAAAAAAAA
>NW_019653168.1:0-537 GCF_002806865.2 Cucurbita pepo subsp. pepo
GGCTTGGACTATTACAAATGGTATCAGAGCCAGACACTGGGTGGTGTGCCAACGAGGACGTTGGGCCCCAAGGGATGGATTGTGAGATCCCCCATCAGTTGGAGAGGGAAACGAAACATTACTTATAAGGGTGGTGGGGAAACCTCTCCCTAGTAGACATGTTTCAAAAACCGTGAGGCTAATGACGATATGTAATGGGCCGAAATGGACAATATCTGCTAGTGGTGGACTTGGACTATTACAAATGGTATCAGAGCCAAACACCGGGCAGTGTGCTAGCGAGGACGCCGGCCCCAAGGGGGTGGATTGTGAGATCCCACATTAGTTGGAGAGGGAAAAGAAACATTACTTATAAGGGTGGGGAAACCTCTCCCTAGTAGACATGTTTCAAAAATCGTGAGGCTGACGACGATATGTAATGGGCAGAAACGGACAATATCTACTAGCGGTGAACTTGGACTACTACACTATATCTTTGCTTTATCTGGATGTTTGATAATGTTGGCATTGCTTTATCTGCATCTAATATGAACGATT
>NW_019653169.1:0-537 GCF_002806865.2 Cucurbita pepo subsp. pepo
CCGGAGTGGTTATCGGGCATGACTAGAAATCATGTGGGTTTTTCCCGCACAGGTTCGAATCCTGCTGCACACGACTTATTTCGCACAAAAATCTATTTTACATTAAAAATAAAAGAGTGGTTATTGGACTAGAAATCTCGAATGCTCACAACTTCATCTTACTCTATTTTTTATTCAGTGGGCGTGCCGGAGTGGTTAACGGGCATGACTAGAAATCATGTGGGTTTTGCCCGCGCAGTTTCGAATCCTGCCGCTCACGAATTATTTTGCACAAAATCTTTTTTACATTGAAAATAGTGGTTGTTCGGCAATTAAAAATCTCGAATGCTACTGATCAGAACTTGGGCTTATTTTATTTTTCATTTAGTGGGCGTGCCGGAGTGGTTATCAGGCATGACAAAAATCATATAGGCTTTTCCCGCGTAGGTTTGAATCCTGCCGCTCACAACTTCGGTTTATTCTATTTTTCATTCAGTGGGCGTGCCNAAAAATCATATAGGCTTTTCCCGCGTAGGTTTGAATCCTGCCGCTCACAAC
>NW_019653170.1:0-537 GCF_002806865.2 Cucurbita pepo subsp. pepo
CCCTTTCCATTCTTTCACTGACAAAACCGACCTTGAAATTTAACTTAACGAGAAACGACTTCGACTTGACTAACGAACAATCAATCTAACGGGTAAGGCTAAGCCTGTTCATAATCCCTATTCAAATTGCTTGCTTGACTGATTAAGAGAGTTTGGACGGGAGAAGAGGCTTTGATGACGAAACGAAGGTACAAAGTGTATTTCTCATGGCCNCGCAGGCGCCCCAGTAAAACAGGTTTGATTCATTTTCCACGTGGGGAAGCATAAAAGGAAAGCGGTCCCTTACCTTCCCTGATTTAAGGCGGCGGTGATAGGCTAAGAGAAAGAGATTCCTCTTGCTTGGTGGAGGACTACCTCGGGAATGAATGGACATGACCTTTCGTATACTAGGATTGAAGAGCCAGGGGTAAAGCCTTCACAGACCAAGGTTAGCTAATCATTCCATTGATAAGGCGTGCGGTGATTGATATAGGGTCAGTCAGTGTGACGATTCTCTGGATCATAGAGGGGGTCTTCCCATTAGTCAGGGATATACTT
>NW_019653171.1:0-537 GCF_002806865.2 Cucurbita pepo subsp. pepo
ACAACTACCTAAAATATATGAGATATATTCTAACTAATTATTACGTCAAAATATTCTCTTAATACATCTCCTCCCCATGAATTTTCTTTCTATGGGAAATTATAAGAGTTCGAGCAAAGTAGTTAGACACTGATTCTCCCGTCTTCATGCGAAGAACCTTCCACTATTTTCGAAGAGCCTGCAGCTTTGCACGTTTGACTTGAACTTATCCCTGGTACTTATGTTTCAAGGAGTGTCAAATATCCTTGGTCGTGTCTTTCTTCAAAATGGTTTCTAGAGTTGGACGATCTATGGCTTGGAAGAGATAGTTTTTGGCTTTTAAATCCTTCGACTTCAGATATTCAATTGCTTCCTAATATTCTTCTATATCACAAGGTTTTCCATCCTCTTACATTTTTTTTAATAAAAATCTAATAAAAAGTTCAATTTTATTTTCCAGAGTTGTGAAAGAAGAAATAATAAAAGAAATTATGAAATTAAACAAAAACAAANGAAATAATAATAACTAAATAAATATATATATTTTTATATTTTAAA
>NW_019653172.1:0-537 GCF_002806865.2 Cucurbita pepo subsp. pepo
GTCTTCGAGTTGCTTCGCTGGCTCCTCTTGATTCTTGAACTCGGTAATTTGTAAGGAAAGACTAAGACTCAAGGAAAGACTCAACCCCTTATGAATGTGATATNTTGATGGAGGTAAACTAAACTGTAGGATTCTCTTCTTTCACTCTTTGACTCTCCTGTACCAAAGATGAATAAGACAGAACTGTAAGGAAAGACTCAACTGACGATTAAGAAATTATCCTTCAACTTGTCCCTAAGCTCTTTTACTCGTTAAATTAAAGCGCTATATTTGACGAACCTAAACCGGACCCTGATGTTCTTGTTTCCTCTCCAACTCGGGTTGACCTATGTCTTCTCTCCTTCCCCGGAACCTGATCGAACTCGGTAAAGCAACTAAGCTAATGAATGTCCTCTCCTATAAGAAAGAAGAATGAGACTGCACGGGAAGTCAAGACGTAAAGATTCCTTCTCCTTCACGACTTCTTCACCAGATGTAACTAGGTCTATTCTCTTTTCTCCTTCCCCTGCACTGAACCGATATTGCCTGTCTCTTCTT
>NW_019653173.1:0-537 GCF_002806865.2 Cucurbita pepo subsp. pepo
GTTAAGAAACCTAGCTAGTCTAGGAATCCAATAAATCAATTAACCTCCTAGACATGATCAAGACGCATTTTAAAACCGTGAGACTGACGACGATGCATCAATACCTGAAAGTGGATAATATATGGTAGCATTGATTTTTAGTTGTTACAAAATAAAAAAAGAATAGTCAAGATGACCAAGTTGGTCTAAGGCGGTAGTTTCAAGTACTAGTTCGGAAGGGCATGTGACGTGACAATGATTGGAGAGGTATAATGNTTTGAAAACCAACTTGTAAAACTCTTTTATCTATCACTATTAAAGTCTTTTCTTCTTCATTAGAGCCAGGTTTCAATACCTATGGGTTTTAGGCCCCCTACGCTTCCATTCCACCACTCTGATAGAGTAACCTGGAGCTAGAAGCCTGAATTAAGCCACCTANAGTTTCAATACCTATGGGTTTTAGGCCCACTACGCTTCCACTCCACCACTCTGATAGAGTAACCNCCTACGCTTCCATTCCACCACTCTGATAGAGTAACCTGGAGCTAGAAGCCTGAA
>NW_019653174.1:0-537 GCF_002806865.2 Cucurbita pepo subsp. pepo
TCAAAAACGGGGTTAGGGTGAAGGATAGGCTCGGGAACGGGAAAAAAAAGGGAAAAAAAAGACGTCGGGACGACGTTGTCGAAGAGAGAGAGGGATCGCCGGAAAATCGCGCAGGCAGTCGGGCGAAGAGGACGAAGTCCGACCCGCGATCTGGATCCAGGAACCCGAACCGAACCCCGTACCTTCGGTCAGCCCAGAACCCACGTTACCCGCAGCCCAGACACCCGACCTCCAATCGCAAGCCGGCCCANAGGATCCAGAAACCCGAACCGAACCCCGTACCTTCGGTCAGCCCAGAACCCACGTTACCCGCAGCCCAGACACCCGACCTTGAATCGCAAGCCGGCCCGTTAACCCGCGCCTCGACCTGAGACGCCTGCACACAGGTCGCTCTCGGATTGTGCCACGTGTCACGTCTGCAGCGCGGCTACTCTCGGCTAAGGCGGCTTCATCAGCTCGGTGGTGGCTCGGCGGCTCCGACGGCTTATTGGGCTCAGGAAACCTGTTTCCAGCCCGTTTGACACCGTTCCGACCCTC
>NW_019653175.1:0-537 GCF_002806865.2 Cucurbita pepo subsp. pepo
TTGGCCTTGGCCGAAGTACTCCCTAAATAGATAAACGTAAGTTCCCATTCCGTAAGAGCTGCTTCCTACGTCACTGGGGTTTGTTTTCTATCACACCGTTCACCACTTTCTGATAGTATTTCACAATTAATTTCCCTATAATTCAATAAATGTGAAATACGGCTCTAAAACAGCCTCGGATACCTTAATCGGGACGGAAAACAGATCTGGGAGGGTCGAAACAGTGGAAACCGGGTTGAAAAAAGATGAGCCGAGCCGAACAGCCGCTGGAGCCGCTAGAGCGTCGCTGGAGGGAGCCTGAGCTATTTACGCCGCACCGAGCCGAGCCGAGGGACTGCTAGCGCTGCTATGTGACACGTGGCAGCAGTAGAGCGAGCCACGTCGTGTGGTAGCGTCCGGTCAAAGCGCGGGTCGCAGTCTGGTTTAGGTCGTGGTCTGGGTCGCGGGCTGCGGAGGCTACTAGGCCAAGACTATCGTTGGGCCNACAGGCCGGCTTGATTGGACCGATGGTCTGGTCTCGGGTTAGTTCAACTAAAT
>NW_019653176.1:0-536 GCF_002806865.2 Cucurbita pepo subsp. pepo
TCGCTAGCGAGAATTAATACGTCCGTGTTGGCGTCTATGTTAATATCACGTATGTCGGGATCCGATCGTAGGTGAGATTTGAGACTCTTGTCTCCAAATGCTCGCGAAACCGCTAGCTGACCGTTCACTCGAGGTACGTCTCCTGTTTTTATAGGAAAACAAAACATAAACTCAAACTCAAACTGATATGAACCAAGCCATTAGTACTATATGTTCTATATAAGTTACCTGGCATGTTAGAAACGAAGCCACCTTTATTCTCGATGATACTGCGTTCAGCATTCGGCTCGTGATCAATGGTCATTTGTATAGCTTCACCGCCTCTCGAAAGAACAGCGCGTGAATCTCCGACGTTGGCCACCCATAGTCGTTGACCGTTAATCAGAATAGCAGTAACAGCGGTTGATCCGCCACGACCCAAGTCAGAGCTGTGAGATAGAATCGCCTGGTCCGTTTTCTCGTAGGCTTTCAAGATGGAGCTGTTCGGGTCGACCCAAAAGTCCTCCTGTAATGAAAAGAAAAGGCACATGAATGGA
>NW_019653177.1:0-536 GCF_002806865.2 Cucurbita pepo subsp. pepo
TGCTCCCATCATTCCAGAATTTGATCTCAAAAGCGATGGTGGAACAGACTGCGCACCACCAACGGGAGTAGATGGCCCCGAAGGTACCATCTTCTTCAAAAATCTATACACACTACTGAAGAAGGGGGATTAGGAAAACTATCTAAAGTAACATTAACTGACTAATACACAAGAAATCGTTCAAGGCACATAAGAGGGCTCAATCCAAAGAGCATTTGTCCCCAACAATCCTGGTTGCAAACTTCATAGTCGTTATGATGAACGAATAGAAACGGAAAAGTTTTGAGCCTCAGCTCATGGTGCGAATTTTTACTGAATAATAGCCGAAGACCAAACGATGCTGAAACGATGGAACAAGCCCTGTTTTTTAACATTCTACAGCCAGACAATCTTCACTAGAGTAATCCTTGAAGGGCTTTCGCATGAATCTGTATATAATACAATGAATTTTAGGCAACATTCACCTCATCTTCATAAACGAAAACGCTAAAACTTCATCAAAGAAATCTCATATACAACTCAAAATGTACATTGAA
>NW_019653178.1:0-536 GCF_002806865.2 Cucurbita pepo subsp. pepo
TGAACAAATTTGTCAAAAATTATAAATGAAATAAAAATAAAATTAAAAAGATTTATTAGAGGATTAAAAGAGATGCAATTCAATGAAATAAAAAATGGGTTGTAATAATAATTTATTAATAATTTTTAATTATATACATTTGATACTTCGATATCAACTTTTTGCTTATCGAGAGAATGAGACAGTGACTCATAAGTAAAGATCTGGTTAAATGAACCCACCGCTCCATCCCGGTATAAAGTAACTCAACGATCCATTCCTATCTTTTTTGCTCATATAATTAATAACAAAATATTTTAATAAGTGAATGTGAATGTAATTTAATTTATTAAGGTATTGGATGAAATTATGTGTTCAAATATTATATTAAAAATTTAATAAATATTGGCTTTTTTTAATTTTGTTATAAAATAACGAAATTGAGAATCTTTAATGTATTAAAGGGGAAGTTAAGAATTTTAAAAGAGAAGTAAATTTGAAAGGACATAAATAGAGTATAGTGAAAATTGTAAATAATGGAAGTAGAGGGGAAGAAT
>NW_019653179.1:0-536 GCF_002806865.2 Cucurbita pepo subsp. pepo
AAAAGTACAATCAGCTAAACACAATTCATCTTTAGTTCAACGGAAAAAATCAATGTTTTTAATGTATATCACAAGCAATGTGCGTAAGCAATTCAAAGTACAAAGATAAACAGAAACAGCCATCACATTACAAAACTAAGAAAGTAACCAAATATAAATCTATAAACAAAATTCACTAGGAAAAGTTACCTCACATCCGATACGAGTTCTGATCAATCCTTGAACATAATCAACAATCTCCTGTCTCTTCTGCTCGGCCACGCAAGTGGGCTGAATTCTACGAAGGATACAACCAGCAGTATTCTCGGCTCTTAACCAATTTTCAGAAGTAATTAACGACGGATCAGAATTCAATGTGGGAAATGGCAATCTTGACAAATGGGGGCAGGAATAATCGCCACCCAATAAGATGCCATGGTGCCGGGGCGAACAGACTTGGAGATCACTCATGTAATTAATCAAGAGAAAATCGAAGAAACTAATAAACGCAGCAAGAAAAGGGCATTATCCAGGTTTAAGGAAGCGCCGAGAAAAAC
>NW_019653180.1:0-536 GCF_002806865.2 Cucurbita pepo subsp. pepo
CTTATAGAGTGATATATTAGATCAATGGCACTAGAAAGAGTAAGAGAAGAGGAAAGAGAACGGAAAGTGAAGTTCAATGTCGTTCTTGGTAGAAGGAGACATCATGAATCTGACGGCCTCGGCTCCCAACCCAGTACGGGATGACTCGGATGGGCAGATAGAAGGGAACCTGTTAGTTATGCCTTTAAGGTACGCTACGGTGCCTTAGCAGTTTGTTTTCCGATCCTCCTTCCTTCATTCAAAAGTGGTTGGTGATGTAGGCGTATATTAGCTTGGCAGTCCCTGGTCTCATCCAAATTGTAGCCCTACAGGATGAGGGTTGTAATCTACCTCAGGGTACTCCATTTCTCTTTTCTTACCTGTTTGTTCATAATATTGCTAGTCAAGTGAATTTCTTTCTTTTCTTCCAATTGACTACTAACTAAGAGGAGAAGCTCTTTGCGCCCAAAAAGTCGCATGTCCGGACCCCGTTGATTTCCAAAAAGTCTTTTCCCGTTTTTTGGGGTGAGCAGAGCAGTCAAAGAAAAGTATCAAAA
>NW_019653181.1:0-536 GCF_002806865.2 Cucurbita pepo subsp. pepo
GAGAGGATCAAGAGCAGTTAAAGAATCCATAGGTTCAGGAGTGAAGACAGAGTGTTTAAATTGAATAGTGTTTGGTGAATAACTCACAATCATTGAATGAAGGGAATAGAAGGGAAGGAGTCTTTGAAGGCAAAGGGTCGAAGACATGAAACTGAGTTTACGAGGGGGGAAAGAGCTCGACCGGTAGGGAGAGGGGCGAAGACCTGAGACCCTACGGGCGAAGAGGTTCAACCGCTCGACGAGAAAATAAAAGGGCAAGACCGAAGGGAGAGGGGTGAGGTTCAGTCTTTACAGGAGAGGAAAAGAGTGAAGGGACAAGTGATTCAATTCTGTCGAATTAATCTTTCTTACAGGGCAGGAGAGTAAGTAAGTCAAAGAAAGGATGAAGCAAGATCAGTTCAAGAATAAATAGGTGAATGAGTAAGTAAGTAGGGAGAGGATAATGAGTCTAGTCTTTCTTTCTTGTGTCTTGACTGAAGGGCAGGGTTTCATTCCGTAGCTCCGGGAATAAAGTCAAAGCAAAGGGGTTCGGTTTC
>NW_019653182.1:0-536 GCF_002806865.2 Cucurbita pepo subsp. pepo
TACCATTGTGGAGAGTCGTAATTCCTAACATGGTATCAGAGCCATGTACTTAACTTAGCCATGTCAATAGAATCCTCAAATGTCGAACAAAGAAATTGTGAGCCTCGAAGATGTAGTCAAAAAGTGACTCAAGTGTCGAATAAGGGTGTAGTTTGTTTGAGAGTTTCAGAGAAAGGAGTCGAGCCTCAGTTAAGGAGAGACTATTCAAGGGCTCCATAGGCCGTAGGAGAGGCTCTATGGTGTACTTTGTTCGAGGGGAGGATTGTTGGGAGGGAGTCCCACGTCGGCTAATTAAGGGGATAATCATCTCCATTGGTATGAGACCTTTTGGAGACCCCAAAAGCAAATCCATGAGAGTTTATGCTCAAAGTGGACAATATCATATCACGGTGGAGAGTCGTAGCGAACACTTACAAATTAAATAAATAAAAAGTTGGTTGTGCTTTATATGTCTACAAAACAATGATATCATGTACAATTCATAAGCATGTGATCTTGGAAATAAGTTGAATACCCTCCATATTTGCTCCCTGTAG
>NW_019653183.1:0-536 GCF_002806865.2 Cucurbita pepo subsp. pepo
AGAAAGTCGCCCGAGACACTCATCTCGGCACGCTCGCCCACATTGTGCTACACATATGTGCCACAGGGTAGCTCACTTAGGTCACAGGGCCCAGGGGTGGTGGAAAGCTAACACCATGGTACCCCTATAGTACATTTTGAGCCATTTTCATTCTACCAAATGTAGACATGATTTTGGTGAGTTGTCATACTGTGTCATGTATTGACCGTCCAATGTCTAATTGATACCAAACTTGGAGAGCATTCATATTTCATATAGACGAACTTAACTCCCAAACCGCATGCCCAAATTCCTTCCAAAACTTCAACTTTTGAGGTTAAAGCCTGGGGCCCTACCCGGCCCTTCAACAAGCCTATCTTGTCCTTCATGTCTATTCTGATGTCTCTGTCTTGCTTATGTCTCAACTTGTCTTCAATGCCCACTTTGCGTGGTGGTGTGTTGGATGATGCATCATCCTCCTCGATCACATCATGGCACTCTTCTATATTGGCCTGGATATGGCCGGATGGGCGTCTCTTCAGGGACGCCACTTTGCT
>NW_019653184.1:0-536 GCF_002806865.2 Cucurbita pepo subsp. pepo
CCAAGACCTCAACCCGAAGGCGGAGATCCGAGAGTCGTCCGTAACGGTGAGCGAACTTCCGACGTTCTTAACTAGTTCGGTAGTCAAGCAAAAATTACAAAAAAATACTACGATGTAGACCGTAACACGATCTAAAACTTTGTCGAAGGAATCATGTCGATCAGATATACGAATCGAAAGATAGGAAAATCGGAAAAGAGGACTGTGTTTCGGTTTTTAGAGGGCAGAGAAGAAAGAAAAAAAAAAAAGAGTCGGCTGGCGAGCGGCGGAGGACGGCGACAGGCGCCGGACACGCGTCGACCATCCGCTGGAGCAACGCAGCTCCAGCGAGGCGTCGCCACGTGTCGCCTGCAAGCCGAGCCGAACCGCAACGCGAGCCGAGCCGACAGGACTGAACCGGACTGGCCGACCCGCGAGTACGCGGAAGTAGGTGCGCGTGCAACCTGCGACTGGCGCCTTCCCGCACGCGTGACCACGCATTCCCAGCGCGCGTGTGACGGCCAATTTGGCCCGGTTGCTTTCTGTTTGCCCGATTT
>NW_019653185.1:0-536 GCF_002806865.2 Cucurbita pepo subsp. pepo
AAAAAAAAAAAAAAAAAAAAAAAAAAAAGCCTCAACACTCATCCTCACAAAAATAAATAGAGAATTTTGTAAGGACAGAGAATGAAATAAGATGTAGAGATGGAGACAGAAAAAACTTCCCCTCATGTCACGCTTTGCCCTCTATGATAAACCAAATGAACGGGCAAGAAGAAAAATATTAAAGTTTTAATCACATTGTACATTAGTGATAGAATTAACGACATAAGAAGTTAAAATATGCATAAATTTTTAATTTTTTTTTAATTTCAAAAACACCTCTAATATTTTTTCAAAAATAACCTTAGAAATAATTATTTTTTTATAACAAAATTACAAAAATTACAAACATAAACTGACATTAATGATCTTTCATATTAATAATACGCCACACATTATTAGAAATAATAATAATTTCATGAATTTAAGGGATTACATAAACCAAATGACATAGAATGGGTAGGGGTAAAAACGTAATTAAACCACATTACAAACACCACATATTTTCAAATAAACCAACTATAGACAATAATATATTT
>NW_019653186.1:0-536 GCF_002806865.2 Cucurbita pepo subsp. pepo
TTCTTCTCACACACACATCAATCATATGTTTATTCCCAATGCTATGATTTTTTTAATTTATATATTCCCAACTTTTTCTTCTTAAATGTCATTTTTAAATAATTATAGGAATATATTCTTATAGGATTCCATATCTTATCCTCTTTTTGTTTTTTTGTCGTTTCCATTTCGATGGCTAATTTTGTGTNTGTGGGTATTTGAACGTTCGACTATAAAAGAAAAAAAAATATATTTTACGCTTTAATTACTGATCTACTACACTCGTATTGGCATTAAGTTTGAGGTGATAACTTTAAGTGAGTATTATCGGGATTTAGTTCTTCCTCACACGTTCTCAGTTCGTCCCTCGGCCAACACGCAGCGACCCACTATTGTCACAAGAGCAGCTCGAGCAGTCCATCGACAACCGACGGTCCGTCCCTCGGCCGACACGCAGCGATCCACTCTTGTCACGGGAGCAGCTCGAGCAGTCCACCAACAACCGACGGATTTGGAACTGGGACCCCGTGCCCAATCCTCAGGGTCAATCCTTTTCT
>NW_019653187.1:0-536 GCF_002806865.2 Cucurbita pepo subsp. pepo
GCAGATGGAAAGAAATAGGATTACCCGTACCTCTTGATGTCGGTTGGGTTTGGGTAGGGATGGTGTATCGATCAGCGGAGATTCTATACCAAACTAATTCCGCTTTTTCCGATCGAGATGAGATTTACGTGCTATGGGACAACCTGCGCTTAGTAGTCTTACTATTATGGTTATGGTGGTGACTACCTTTCTTCTTCTTCGTGGTACCAAAAGAAAAGAGAAAGAGAAAGAAGAAATAGCNAAGTAGTTTAGGAGCGAAGGAAGCCACTCGACCGTAAAGTAAAGGACAAAAGATGCAAGCTTTAACCTATTTACCTACCAACTCGTGAAAGAAAGAAAAGGAGCGAAAGTTGTGAGACAAGGAACCGGGGACAAAAGAGGCAATTCAATCCTCAGTTTACCTAGTGAAAGAAGATATAGGTGACGGAGTCAAGGATCCTTACTTAATAGGAGTAAGTAGGGAGAGGAGACTATAAAGGACAGGAAAGAAAGAATAGATGAGAGACCGGCCATATGTCCTCTTATGTCTCAGTCAT
>NW_019653188.1:0-536 GCF_002806865.2 Cucurbita pepo subsp. pepo
CCTCTGCTTCCACCAATATGAATAGTTTAAGGTTATTTACGGTTCATATTTGTTTGGAAACCCACATGTTTAGTTGCTGTTAATGTCAATGGCATTAAGCAGAAGGCTCCAGCTTCAGGGCTTTGAGAATTCCCCTTAATGTTTTGATGGGGAATTCTAACATCAGGCTTTAGAATTATTATTGGCGTTGCTAGGTGGGGTTGTGAGACAGAGTCAGATTTTGGGGTTCTTCGATTGTGAGATCCCAGAATGGTTGGAGAAGAGAACGAAGCATTTCTTATAATGGTGTGGAAACCTCTCCATAGCCGACGCGTTTTAAAACCTTGAGGGAAAACTCGAAGGAAAAGCCCAAAGAGGAAAATATCCGCTAGCGGTGGGCTTGGTACTGGGCGGTGTGCCAGTGAGGATGTTGGTCCCTAAGGGGGTGGATTGTGAGATTCCACATCAGTTGGAGAGGAGAACGAAGTATTCCTTATAAGGGTNTCCTCTCCCTAACATACGTGTTTTAAAACCTTGAGGGGAAACCTAAAGGGAAA
>NW_019653189.1:0-536 GCF_002806865.2 Cucurbita pepo subsp. pepo
ATCACTCCCTAAATTAGGTGACGTGGGACTTTCATCCAACATTTTGCACCTATACAACTCGTTGCTTCACTATGGATACTAAAATTATTCAATGTATAATATGACTGGATTTGTTCTGCCATATACTTGGAGATTACTAGATGTATAGTATGCATACACATAATAATCCTATGACACATAGCATTAAGCTCTAAGAACCACTGCCGAAGGAGCAACCGATGTCAATGTCGACGAGGAAATTAGAGAATCTTATAGTCATATTTTTCCAACTCAACCTCAAACAATTAAACCATTGTTTAACCATACTTCTCTTTGGTTCTTAAACTTCTCGATAGGGTATTTATTCATTTTGAGTATCAGCTCTTCCGACTTTCTTTTGGTTTTTTTTTTCTTTCATTTTTTAAATAGTGTTTCTCAGATATACTCATGATCTTTTCTTTAAATTAGCTAATGTTAGACGCTAACAATTTTCAACACTCGNTTTCTTTCTTTTTATAAATAGTGTTTCTCAAATATACTCATGATCTTTTCTTTAA
>NW_019653190.1:0-536 GCF_002806865.2 Cucurbita pepo subsp. pepo
ACTACGTACCATTATGTTACATTGCATTGTAATGAAACGATGAAAAGATGGTGGAATTTTGAGAAGATTTCCAAACCCAATAATCATGTCAACATTTACACCTACACACAGAAAAGAACTGAAAAGTTACAAATGCCTAAAATGGAGGAANAAAATGGAAAATTGAAGAAGAAACAAGAAATAGAAATGAAAGGATTTGGTTTCAAGAAGGACATTGGAAGCCGGAAGGAACCTTCTTTCCACAGTAGTTCAAAAGCAAGCTGAGGGAAACTGAGAGGTCAATCTTGAGACCCAAGGCTCTGGCCTTCACCGCAGTGCAAAGGCATATAGCAGCTTCCAGGTCAACAAGGCCTTGGATTAGGGTGCAGCATGGGAATTTTGGTGGTGAGCCGATCACTAAGTGCACTAGATCGTCCAGCAAGTCGGCGCAGACGCCAAGCTTGAGGGTGTCCCTGGGACACTTGGGGAGTGATGGTTGCTGCCTTGACGGGGTGCGCTTGTGGGGCTTGGGTGGCGGCAGTGGGCAAGGGACATAG
>NW_019653191.1:0-536 GCF_002806865.2 Cucurbita pepo subsp. pepo
CATCAGGGGTAGATTTAGACGAATCCTATACGTTGAACACCATCAGCAAGGGAGACGAACGTCGAATTTCTGAACTTCTCCAGATCCGGGAGTGTGAGGCCTTTACAAACCAAATCCNTTTTACAAACCAAATCAATACCGAAAATGGAGTTAGGGGATGAAGAGACTCGGGAACAGAGGAAATAGAAGGGAAAAAGGACGTCGAAAGGACGTTAACGAGGAGAGAGAAANAAAAGGATGTTAATGAGGAGAGAGAAAAGTCACTGGAAAAACCCGCAGGCAACCGGGNCGCAGGCAACCGGGTGAAGAAGACGAAGTGCGACGGTTCCCGCGGCCCAGTTGCTTTAGCCCAAAACGCGTAAGCCCAGTTACGGCCCATCCCGACAGCCTTGACCTGAGACCTCCAAGACCAGTTCAACGCGGCACGCCCAGCCCCCCCCCCCCCCCCCCCCNGCCTGGTCCGGCCTGTCACTGGCGAACAACCCTAAACCCGCAAGCGATCCGATAACCCGCGCCTCGACCTGAGACCGCTGCAC
>NW_019653192.1:0-536 GCF_002806865.2 Cucurbita pepo subsp. pepo
AAACTCGAGTAACAGGCGCGTCATTTTAAGAAATTTTTTTGTGGAATGATTAGGCTATATGACTTAGAATAAAATTTCGGAGAAAAGGAGTGTATAAAATAGTAAACGATTGCTTAAAATCGAAACCTTATTCCGAGACGTTTGAAGCATGTGCAAAAAAAAAAACCGAGTAATACTAGATGTTTCTTAAAATTTTTGTGGGGAATGATCAGGCTTGACGGCTTAGAATAGAATGTCGTAGAAACAGAGTGTATAAAACATGAATACAGTGCTTAAAATCGAAACCCTAATTTGTTAAAACTAATCTAGGATGTTCTAAGCACGTGCTAAATAAACTGAGTAACGGTCGTCGTTTGTAAAAATTTTTGCGGGGATTGATCAGGCATAGTGATTTAGGATAGAATGTCGAAGAAACATAGGGTATAAAACAGTAAAAGAGTGGTTAAAATTGAAAACCTAATTTGGAAACCCTAATCCAGGGCGTTCGANTAATCTAGGATATTTGAAGCACGTGCTAAATAAACTGAGTAACGGTC
>NW_019653193.1:0-535 GCF_002806865.2 Cucurbita pepo subsp. pepo
TTTTTTTTTTCATAAATAAAACCAAAACAACCAATGAGTGATATCCACGTCAGATGAAACCATTAATTCCTCTTAAAATCAAATCCCCATTTCATTGTTTTCCATGGAAACGAATTGGTACTCGGCTCATTCATTTATTTCATTCTTCGCAATGTCTTTCCCATAGAGCAATACATATTCTCACCGAATATCCATTTACTTTTCCTTTTTTTTTTTTTTAATAAAAAAGAAAAAGATAAAGATAAAAGGGAAAAGGAAAAAGGAAAATCTTGGATTCCATCTTTTAAATATCATGGTAGTTTTTTCAGTTACAAATCTATTCCGCACGAATTTTATTTGAATAAAAATATAGCGACGTCAGACACACATGATATGTTTGTATTATTTCAATAAAAAACATGACAGGTTAAGACAGACTTGACCAAGAATAAAGGATTTAGCGCAACTTAAAATAAAAGACACAGGTGGATTTATATTTAAAAGCAAAAAAAGAAAAAAGAAATTAGAATTGAGAATATTTTAGTGATAAAAGAAT
>NW_019653195.1:0-535 GCF_002806865.2 Cucurbita pepo subsp. pepo
GGAGGATTGTTGAGGATTATTGGGATTGGGAGTGTCCCACAAATTTGAGTAGAATGTTAGTGTCAAAATTTGGTAATCTCAAATTTGCATCGAACGTGCATGTAAAGTATACTAAAGTAGAACAAACTTAAATTCTCTGTTCATACAACAAACTTAAAATAACATTTTTGTTTCGGCCACAAACTTAAAATCTTGGTAGAAAAACTTAAAATCTTTTATACTTCAAACAAACTTAAAATTCACTATTAGAACAAACTTAAAATCTCAATTTTAAAATTACTGGTAAAAAAATCTTAAAACATGTCTTGATATTTTCTCTGTTCATACAACAAACTTAAAATAACATTTTTGTTCCGGCCACAAACTTAAAATCTTGGTAGAAAAACTTAAAATCTTTTATACTTCAAACAAACTTAAAATTCACTATTAGAACAAACTTAAAATCTCAATTTTAAAATTACTGGTAAAAAAATCTTAAAACATGTCTTGATATTTTCTCTGTTCATACAACAAACTTAAAATAACATTTTTGTTC
>NW_019653196.1:0-535 GCF_002806865.2 Cucurbita pepo subsp. pepo
CTTGAGATTGCATCACGATGCATGAGACGTGTTGTAAGGAATCGAGATGACGATGAGATGAAACGTTGTTGTGTCGTACACAATTGAACATGCATGCATAGGCAGCGTGTATGGTGAAACAAGTTTTGATTCCACATAAGTGATGTTTGAATGTCGAAGGTAAACCTTGCCTAAGGTCCAACAAAGCCACAAAGCCAGGTAAAAAATATGAATGTAGATTAAGTACCCCATAAGGTTTTTGGTGAGCGTGTCAAGATTAGAGGCTGCACATTTGAAGAAGTATGACCGTTAGGATGCACATTTGAAGAAGTATGACCGTTACACGATGCACTGGTCAAAGTAGGGCGAAACTCTCAACATAGTAGACGCATTTTAAAACCATGAGTTGGACAGCACCCATAGAGTATTTAAAAGAGTTTGGTAAAAATTATACCAACATTGTAGTTGATGGGAATGTTACTTATTGTTGGTATCAAAGCCAGGTTTCGATCCTAGGACTTGTGGGTTATGGGCCCACCACGCTTCCGCTGCGCCA
>NW_019653197.1:0-535 GCF_002806865.2 Cucurbita pepo subsp. pepo
TCACTACTAACCTTGCCTTGTGCTTGTCTATTTCTCCGTTTCATTAAATTTGGTCTTGTAAAACCAATTTCATTCCAATAATCTTTCCATTTTTGGGTAATTTTGTCAATTCCCAAGTATCCTTTCTATTAATTGCTTCTATTTCTACATTCATGGCTTTTCTCTATTTCTCACTCTTTACCGGATCTTCAAATCGTGTGGGATCACCTGCAAATGTGAGCATGGGCTAATTGAGCTGCATTCTCCTTTTCTGAGAGTCCTCCTATTTCATAGTCTTGCATCCAAATCAGTGTCTTCCTACTCCTCTTTTCTTCCGAACTAGATGAGCTTTTTTCCTTTAAAGAAATAGAGGAAATATCTTCCTCTTCTAGATTTGCATCAATATTAGGTTCATTTCTACTGTCATTAATCTCATTCGTCTCTTTTTCATGATCTTCCAATTCTAAATCACACATAACTTCTTTTTTATGCTTCTCATCCCATTCCCAACTTTTGTTTTCTTCAAATATGACATCTTGACTTATTATAATCATTT
>NW_019653198.1:0-535 GCF_002806865.2 Cucurbita pepo subsp. pepo
TTGCCTTACCGGGAATTATTCTTATTAATCTAATTCCCTCAAATGCACAAAATGTTTTTAAACTCTGATTTGTTGTACTCTCCTCTATTGTCAGACCTCGAGCATTTGATCTTCAAGCCAGTCTAATTTTCAACTTCAGATTTCCACTTCTTGAAGGTGGCAAACACATCTGACTTATGTTTCAGAAAGTAAACCCATACCTTCCTGCTGAAATCATCGATGAAGGTGACGTAGTACCTTGATCCACCAAGTGATGAAACTGAAGATGATCCTCAGACGTCTGTATGGACCATTTCCAACAGCACTTTCTTTGGTTCTCTGATAGCCTTTGTGAAACTAACTCGTTTTTGTTTGTCCATAACACAGCTCTTAGAAAGACCCATATCAACAGATTTTAAGCCTTCTAAAGCACCTTTCGCAGTCAGCATCTTCCACTCATGTGTCCCAGTCTATGGCACCCCATAGACTTGAATTGGAAGCACTCTCAGTAGCAGCCATGTTTATACACTCTGCAGTAGTGTATAGGGTTCCAGAT
>NW_019653199.1:0-535 GCF_002806865.2 Cucurbita pepo subsp. pepo
GCACAATTAGCATTTTTTCGTAATCATTGATTCTGGTGTGCAAGTCCGTATCGCTGGTGGATGTTCTTCTTTCTTCCTTTCCCATGATGACTAGTACGAGGCAAATAACCAATTTCACTTCGAATTCCGCATGACAGAAGTATTGGATTGATCTTTTTTCTCTTTTTTAAAGATTCTCCCCTCTCAATCATTCAAAAAGAATATCTCTGGCTAAAAGGAAATTCGTCAAAGAGAGAGTCAAAAGCAGATTCAAGCAAGCGACCAACCAATTCCAACGATTGCAGCCAAGTTACGGTGCCCAACGGAGAGGAAGCCATTGCGAGAAAGCTCGTCCATCTTTTTGGGCAAAGGGGAATTTTTCAATCTGTCGTGATTCTTTACTGACCAACATCAGCTAGTCCAATCTTCNTTTCAATCTGTCGTGATTCTTTACTGACCAACATCAGCTAGTCCAATCTTCGATCAAAAAGCCTCTTGCTCAACAAAATGTCTTATGCTACGACGTCATTCCTTTCCTTGCGGATTATCACCCTTT
>NW_019653200.1:0-535 GCF_002806865.2 Cucurbita pepo subsp. pepo
TTCTATTTTGCTAATTTACAGAGGTAAAAGAAACATCATTTATGTTATTCCCTGCTCCCTATTAATCGATCCTGTATCTCCCTCGTACAGCAATGTGGGTTCAGCTTGGAACCATCTCCCAACACAACCATAGAGGCTACCTTTACCCCAGATGGGCAGTACGTCGTATCAGGTGACAAACTTGCCTTGCTTCTGAAAACTATATTTTTCAACTGCCAATGCTTTTNTTTGCTGTGCCTCCGGCTGCGATTCCTCCCCCACTTCGTTCACAATTACTATTGGCTTAAGCAAAATCTATTAAACGTAGTTCAATATCTTTTCTAAAAATTAAATAGCTATATCCGGGTATTAATCCCATTACAAACCCCGCTTGATTCTTTCCCCGCATGTTTTCTTGCACACGATCACAATTCATCACTAAATATTTTGTTTTAATTTGTGCCGAAGGCTCAGGAGATGGAACCTTGCATGCCTGGAACATTAACAAGCGTACCGAGGTACCTGTTCATCTCAAATGTGTTTACAGGCTTTTAGT
>NW_019653201.1:0-535 GCF_002806865.2 Cucurbita pepo subsp. pepo
TTGGCAACATTTCAGAGCCAAAGTCACAAATCTTTCAACACTTTCAAGGGGATAAGATCCGAGTTGACCATCAATAATCGAGAAAATTTTTCCAGACTGATATGCACGGTCGACCTGTTGACATATGAACGATACAAGTATTTAAAAGAGATACCAGTGCAGTACAGAGAAGGCCTTTGTAATCAAATTATGCATACGACTATGATATCCAGTTCATGCACTTGGTGTTGTGCTATTCCAAAATAAAGAGGCCATAACAAATGCTATTTGGATGTAATACCTCTCTAACNGCGCCCAGTTAAAATCTCCAAAAACACGACACCAAGACTATAAACATCACTTTTGTCTGTCAATTTACGAGTCAGGAAGTACTCTGGATCGAGATAACCCTGGAAAATGGAAGCATGCAAATTTAAAGGCACATAAACTAAACTCAATCCAGGAAGTGTAACAGTTATCTAACCAAAAACAGTAACATTGAGAATAAACAAAGGAAATATTTTTAGTACAGAAGATTCACTTTCTCTATATCATG
>NW_019653202.1:0-535 GCF_002806865.2 Cucurbita pepo subsp. pepo
AAAAAAGAACGAGAGCTAACAAAGAACAAGATTAAGGACAAGAATAAGGACAAGAACTAAGAACTAAGGATGAAGACTAGAACATGAATCTAGATCCAAGTTCTTAAAACTAAGAACCTAGAAACTCATAGCTAAGAGATAAGAGCTCTGAGCTAAGACCCTTAAGATAGAGCCAAGACCCTTAAGATAAAGCCAAGGTTAAGAATTCATAACTCAAGACCAAGGTCCTTGGACTACCCTAATAAGAACTAAGAACTCAAGAACAAAACCCATGAACCCAAGTTCTTAGGTCAAGAACAAGAACAAGACAAGAAATATTGTGGTACCCTAGTACACCTTAATGGCACGATTAAGAGCCTACAAATAGGCTACTTATTGAGTCATTGATCTCACTAAAATTCTCTCATGTTTTTTAGGTTACAAGGAGCTGGTGGATGATGGACATGGACTTGGATCAGGTGCCATACAAAGCTATACTACTTTCAAATGCTTTAACATTAATTTTTTTTTTTTTTTTTTTTTTTTTTTTTTTTTT
>NW_019653203.1:0-534 GCF_002806865.2 Cucurbita pepo subsp. pepo
TATCCCGAGCTTACTTTGAATTGTGATTCTATGTAGTTCCTGAAAAGAGTTATAATATATCCCGAACTTGCTTTGAATTGTGATTCTATATAGTTCCTAAACAGAGTTATGATATATCCCTAGCTTACTTTGAATTGTGATTCTATGTAGTTCCTAAAGAGTTATAATATATCCCGAGCTTATTTTGAATTGTGATTCAATCTAGTTTCTAAAAAGAGTTATAATATATCCTGAGTTTACTTTAAATCGTGATTCTATGTAGTAAAACTACGAACCTAGAAGACACTTTATTTTGTACGATATTAACCTTGCTGTTTTTAACTATTACCAAAATGTCCTTCATTTAAGATATCCATTATTTTTAACTCTACATATTAATTTTTTTTTTTAAAAGTAAAATTATTTATTGAAATAACTTTTATTATGAAATTAGAAAGTATCATTTTAATAATAAATAAAATATTTTTTATATATATGTCTACTCAGTTTTTTACCAATAATTAAAATATTTTTGAACTATTTACCAAAATGTAA
>NW_019653204.1:0-534 GCF_002806865.2 Cucurbita pepo subsp. pepo
TGAGTATGTGGAAATTTAGGGTCGTTACACTATCTATTAACTTTGGACATACGGTAAATATATAGACAAATTTTTTTTTAAAGAAAATAAATTATTTAACTAGTTTTGCGTTACTCCATAATTTCATGGTCAGAAGATTAAAAGTAGGTTATTTAAAAAAAAATTAATATCTTCCTAATTTTGTGCTAAGATAGTTTCAACATATAAGTTCAAATTTATTTTTTCAATATCAATATTTCAATATCCTAATTTTCTAGGTTTAATTTAAAAGCAATACTACAATACAAGTACACAAGTACAAGTCCGTTTTGGCCGATTATGTATCTTATAATTTAAAAAAAAACGTAAATTAATAAAACCCGAGCCCACAACTAGTGAATGTTGTCAATTTTTGCCCGTTACTTATCGTTATTAGTCTCAAAGAAAACTAAAAAAACTAAAATGAAAAGTTTCTTATTTACTTGAGTGGAACATTAAACTTATTTACAAATGGGGCGTGGATTTTGTTAAAAACGAATACTCAAATTAAATTAT
>NW_019653205.1:0-534 GCF_002806865.2 Cucurbita pepo subsp. pepo
AGGTAGAATTCTCTGGATGAATTCTTTTGTACAACTTATCAATTATATCTGTACAAGAACAAGCAAGACAGGCCCTGATCATCAACAACTACTCTAATTGAAGACATATATATATATATATATATATATATACACACACATATATAGAGATATGTATATATATATATATAGATATGTATGTATGTATTCTCCATTTTCCAAGTAATTACAGATTACTGAACCTGTAGAATCCACCATTTGAACACCATCAACCATCAGAATTGGAACCTTCTTGTATTCAGACCACTTAATCTCCTTTTTGAATATGGGATTCACCTCCACAACTTTATAAGGAACATTGTAATAATCCAAGAATGCTGGAGGAAAAAGAAAATTTACAGAAATTTTTAAGGATCTAGAAAGGAAGAATGGCATAGAACTGCAAATTCACGACAAGAATTCTAGCTTCAGCTCATAGGTGATATATGATCTATTGTCCAGTCCTTAATCCATCTTCTCTATTTTCCTTATCAAGATCAAGTTGACAAAAACTTC
>NW_019653206.1:0-534 GCF_002806865.2 Cucurbita pepo subsp. pepo
TCTTCTTCTTCTACAATAGAAGGAGAAGATGTCGAACCGACAGATGCGGCCTCTTGAAGAAGCTTTTAAAAATCAGCTTCCGAAGTTATCTGGGCTAATGCAGCGAGTAGCTTCGACTTTGAATTAAGGAATTCGGAGGTCCTCTTCTTGGATAAATCCTGAAGGTGGCCATTCTATGATAGCCAGACCTTTACCGCTTTGATATCTGCGTGGGTATAAGTATATTTACCCCACCATTTGATTTTAATAGTTTTGAAGACCTTTTTTATTTGGTCTTCGGTTTCTTTTATTTGAAAAATTCAAGTTAAAATCCAAGGAATTTGAAAGAATACGCAAAAGCGCATGGTTAATTGAAATGGGGTTTTGAATATATTTTTTATAAAGTAGTGGAAGGATTCCTGTATTGGAACGGGAATATATCTTTGGCTGATCCAAAGATTTTCCACCATTTGATGAACTAAAATGGATAATGAATTTTATGAGCATTCGGGCGAAATTGGATAAATCATGAGTGCTCATAATTTTGATACCAAA
>NW_019653207.1:0-534 GCF_002806865.2 Cucurbita pepo subsp. pepo
TTTTTTTTTTTTTTTGAGATGCCCAATTTACTAAGCATATCATCTATCTATGACAATAAATTACCATGTTTTCTGTGTTCTCCCTTCTACCATGCCTTGTTTTCTGGGGCTTGTTGATTGCATTGTTTCATGATGAATTTTTGTTATCTTTCTTTAACTAACTAAATAAAAAGAGAATCCTATGGAGAAGATATTGCAAACACTGATACACAGAGCTCTGAGTATGCTGACGAAGACAAGTATGAGGATAGTTTTATTAATGATGAGGATCCAGAAGTTTTCTCCCCCTCTCTTATTTCAAATGAAGAAGGTTTGTATCCTGATTGCATTACCATCCCTCTCTAATAACTGTGGGGTCTTTTTTGTTTCCTCCTTGCATTCGTCTCTTCATTTTCTGCTCTTTCTGCATTTATTGAAGTCATCCTTTAAAGCTTGCTGTTATTTGCATTGATTTTATTGCATTTCAAAGTATCTGAGGCTGCCTCAATCCTCATGATTCAGGGATTGTGAAGCTTTATATCCGCACTCATTTTG
>NW_019653208.1:0-534 GCF_002806865.2 Cucurbita pepo subsp. pepo
CTTGGCCAAGATGTGTGAAACAGAACCTTCTTCCAAAATCTATCGTCAGATGTATCATTAGATGGTCTGCTGCTTTGACTTTTTCTTTTTCCAATGTGACAAAGCAAAGAAACTCAGCTTCTTGCAGGTCCCAATAAGCGGGTAACTAAGGTCTACTCGTCTTGGAAAGCCTCATTCAGCGAAGACCAGAACAGATTCAATCAATTGAAATCAATGCGAGTCCCACTAGGAAAGGAAAGAATATTCTGAGGCGGGCAAGGAAGGAAGAGGCAGGATATCTCGTTCAGTGTAGAAAGAGAATCTTCTCATTCAGAAAATGCCCTCTTATGCGCGAGACGATCTCGATTCAGCCAATGGGTTAGCAATGATCCTCTCAATTGACTAGTTCAGTTTCGGGACTTCTCCTAAAGAATGACCAATGGAACCGACGACCCTATCAAAGAAAGTAGTGATCTCTTAGCATAACACTCGATGTAAGAAAGCACGTTCTTCACGTAGAAGCCCGAGAACTCTTGGACGAAGGTCAGATTCAGC
>NW_019653209.1:0-534 GCF_002806865.2 Cucurbita pepo subsp. pepo
TTGATGCTCGATATCTTCCTCTTGATAAAATTTTGAGAACTACAGGGATAAAAACTTGATAAGTCAACCGTAATCATCAGCCCAACCATCCAAGATTTTGTTAAAAAAAAGAACCCTTAAATCAAATAAATTAACACCACCTTACACAAAATTTGGATCAACAAAGAGATAAGGCTAGAATTAGATTGTCTCTTACATTAAACTAGAAGCAAAATTTGGAACCTTGTTCTAAATTGAGTCACTCCACAATCCAACTTGTTCAAGGCTTTGATTGAATGACTCAGATGTAGTCTACCACGAGAATTGCTTGAAACTTAGAAATGACAAGGTTGATGCTCGAATATCTAAGGATCTCAATTTCATTCATCCGTTTTACATAATAATTGGTTGGAATTTATAATATCTCCACAAAATAAATTTTAGATTCTTCAAATGCCTCCCACTAAAGAAGTCAGTGGTTATAATTTAACTCGGACCCCCTCAAATCTCAACGAAAGATAAGTCAATTTGACAAACAACTTCTACTATTTTGCC
>NW_019653210.1:0-534 GCF_002806865.2 Cucurbita pepo subsp. pepo
TCCATCCCGAGCAGGCTCGCTCACTCCTCCACGCCGCCGCCGAGTGCCAGCATCTCCATCACCACCACGAAGAGGCCTACGTCGTGATGATGGGCTTCGAGGTGTCGTTGAGCGAGTGATCAGGGAGACAACGACCGCCGTTGTTCAGTATCCGATATTGACAAGGTCCAACTTATAACGAGTGGACCTTGTTGATGCGTGTCAACCTACAGGCGCAAGGGTTATGGCACGCTATCGAGCCAGAGGATCGATTGGCGTTCGCCGCCATATTACGATCTGTGCCCCCAGAGAGATGATGCTGGCATATTACGATCGTCCTGGGAAGGAATTAAATCCCGTCGGGTCAGTGTACAGCGAGTGCGGGAATCCAACATCGAGTAGCTGCGGAAGGAGCTCTCGGAGATTCGCTTTAAGGGACGGCGAATCTGTCGATGATTTTTTAATGCCAATCACGGGGCTCGCCAACAGCATCACCACACTCAGCGGAAGGAGCCACCTCGAGCAAGTTGCAATTTCAATCGAGACATTGCTTGA
>NW_019653211.1:0-534 GCF_002806865.2 Cucurbita pepo subsp. pepo
AAGCACGGGTGACCGAATTGAGTGGGAAAGTCGTAGAAATCTATGCAATGGGCAACCACCTGGATGGGTTGCCAATCGCAGAACTGATGTATCGAGTGACCTCGCTCGAAGAAAGAGTTGCTCCTACGAGCATCCCAAAACCGTCTGGTAGTCCGGATAGCTTTGTCGCGCACAAAGAGGGACGTGGCGAAGAGTTCGACGTGCTACAAAATACAATGATGAGTTTGTTCAATGTATTAGCTGATGAATTCAGAACAACAATTGACGACATCCAAGAAAGGATGGCCTCCATGAGCACTCAAATTGAAGTGATCATGAAAGCCGTGGAAGGCGTCACGGCTGGGCAAACTAATGCAGGATCCAACTGTTGGCTTTTTGGCCCTTGATCTCACTTTAATTAATTTCAATTAATTAATTGATGTTTTGATGATAACAAACCTACTTTTTAATTATTAACTATTTTCAGTATTTTGAACTGTCCACGGTATAAGGTCGGGATAAATAGAGTTATTTTTACAAAATATAAATTTGAAT
>NW_019653212.1:0-534 GCF_002806865.2 Cucurbita pepo subsp. pepo
ATATATATATATATATATATATATATATATATAAAATAAATTAATAAATTTAAATTTAGTGTATTATCTGTCTATAATTTTTAAAATTTAATTATCTATGAAATGCAAAGACTATAAATTATTTTACAAAGGTTAACAATTAAGACGGAAAATTGAGGGGCAAATTACGTAAAAATTAAAACGATGAAGTTAACAATGCTACTATAAGAACATATTTGACATATTCGACATAATTTTTAGTACAACGTTTTAGCTATTCTGCTTGTGTATCACATGCTCGATGTCATCGATCTGCCTGATGTGAGAGTCACATGCTCGGTGCCATGTGATAGTTTTTTACTGACACGTCAAATCGAACTTGACAAGGAGGCTCGAGAGCGGAACAATATGTTATTATTTTTGTAATAAAAAAAATAAAAATAAAAATAAAAATTGGTGTCGCATTATATGAAGTTTTATTAATTTTTAGAAATATATAGTTTAAAAAATTATCGAACAACTCACGTGATAGTATTTTCTTGCTCGTCTGGCGAC
>NW_019653214.1:0-534 GCF_002806865.2 Cucurbita pepo subsp. pepo
CCTCTCCCTCTCGGTCGAGCTCTTTCACCCCTTGTAAACTCAGTTTCATTTCCCAATTTCATTGCCTTCTCCTCTCCCTCTCGGTCGAGCTATTTCACCCCTCGTAAACTATCATCAGGTCAAGCTCCGGAACAGGAAGTCAAGACTATCGAAGAATCAATTCGACTTAACTGTAAGTAAATTCGAAAGATTCCTTCTTTCACTCTTTTCACTCGGTCTCACTCTTTCACCCCTCAACTTCTATTCCTTGCCTGACCTTCACAAAGAAAAGAGAATTGAAAGACTCAACCTCAAACCGTAACCTTATACTCTCTGACCTGAACCTATTTATTCAAACACAAGGTGTAAAAGAGAAAGAGAAGCGACTGAACCTGAGGCTCTATTCCCTTGCCTTCGAGAACTCGGTAAAGCTGCTTCGGATTGAATTGATTCTCTTGCTTGTAAACTCATGAACTTCGGGCTTACTATTACTTCTTTATTCAAAGACAAGGGAAAAGCATATTCAATTCATTTACGAGACTGTAAACACTCAAC
>NW_019653215.1:0-534 GCF_002806865.2 Cucurbita pepo subsp. pepo
GATCCCACATCGGTTGGAAAGGAGAACGAAGCATTCTTTATTAAGGGTGTAGAAACCTCTCCCTAACAGACGCATTTTAAAACCTTGAGATGAAGTCCGAAAGGAAAAACTCATAGAAGATAATATCTACTAGGGGTGGGCTTGGTCTCTCAACACTAGATCCATTATAGTCACAATGACATCATTGCTGCTTGACATGGCATGTAACGTGGCACACTAAATTTCTCTAGAGCGTTGTAGATGCTGCATAAGACCAACTTCGTTCAGACCAGCCATTAGATTACTAATGTCATGATTTTGCTCTATTCCATTTCACTTCTTTACTGCCTCCTCAAAGAAATCTATGCTTTCTTAACCTTCTTTTGGAACTCAAACAACGAAGTTGTACGACATGTAGAACAAATCTTGTTCAAGCTTTTATATTTTCTCAACTTCAAGAGCTCTCCAGTTGACCCTCAATCATAAATATAGAGTGACTACAAAAAGTTTCTTAGAAATTCTGGAGCGCGAAAAAGGAACCAGAGAAATGAGGTC
>NW_019653216.1:0-534 GCF_002806865.2 Cucurbita pepo subsp. pepo
CGCCTCGTGTCTACCTCCGTTTAGGGCTTAGCCTCCTCGCTGGTACACTGCCTCGTGTCTACCCCCCTTCGAGGCCCCTAGCACACCACCTCGTGTCTACCCCCTTTGGGGCCCCTGTCACACCTCTCATGTCTACCCCCCTTCAGGGCTCAGCCTCCTCGTTGGCATACCGCTTCGTGTCTACCCCCCCCCCCCCTNACACCGCCTTGTGTCTACCCCCCTTCAGGGCTCAGCCTCCTCGCTGGCACATCGCCCGGTGTCTGGCTCTAATACCATTTGTAACAGTCCAAGCTCACCGCTAGCAAATATTATCCTCTTTGGGCTCTATTTCGGGCTTCCCCTCAAGGCTTTAAAACACATCTGCTAAGAAAAGGTTTCCACACTTTTATAAAGGGCGTTTCATTCTCCTCCCCAACCAATATGAGATCGTGGAATCTCACCATTTCTCACTCATTTAGCCCTAAGTAGTCAATCTTTCACTTCACACTTAAAAAAAAAAAAAAACATGAAAAAGACATTAATGTTCATATTAAT
>NW_019653217.1:0-534 GCF_002806865.2 Cucurbita pepo subsp. pepo
ATTTCATGTATCTGTACTTCGTAAGTATATGGCCAATCCAACACATGTGATAGATTATGAGGCTCTAGAAGGAGTAGAAGACTTAAGCTATGAGGAAAAACCATTGGGAATTTTGGCTTGCAAGGTAAAAGACATTGCATTTGTCAAGGTATGGTGGAGAAACCAACCAATGGAGGAGGCTACATGGGAACGAGAAGTTGTTGTCGGCGCNAGAAGACGAGCATAGGATCAGGTCATATACCCGCGGACACAACTCCTGCTTCCAGACCTCAGGTCGTATGAAGACACGAGCCGTAGTTGCTTTCGACCCAAATAGGATCTGCATTCATTTTGGCTCAACATAGATGCACGCCTGTAGCATGTTTTCCCGGCTTTGCACTTATATACATGGCTCGATTCCTCCATCAGACTTCCTCGGCTTGACGGCAACTTGGCTTGTCAGCTCGGTATACCCACAATATACTGATTTCTAGGTTTACGGCCCTTCCAAAGCCGTTTCTGCCCTTGTTTTTGCATTCTAAGGTTAGTATGACT
>NW_019653218.1:0-534 GCF_002806865.2 Cucurbita pepo subsp. pepo
CCTTATCCTTATACTATAGATCATTTTGACTATATACTTGAACTTGATCCACTCTTATGTCTCTACATATAGTTCAAGTAATCATACTATAGCCAGAGTGTTCTTAGTTTATTGGATTTAGATTAATGATCGTAAAGTTCACTTTATTCAATAACAATCTTTACTGAATAAACAACAATAATAACTTTATTGAAAATAGAATATGTTTTTGTTTACAAACTATGAGTTTTAGGACATAAAACCCAACATGGACCTCGTCTTCCTTACCCGACTCCAGTCGATTTTCCGGTGAGTTTTCTCTCTCCTTCCCGCGACGTTTTCGTTGCCGATTTCGGTCCTCTTTCTTCCTTTTCCTCTTTATTTGTCGTCCTTCTTTCTTTTCTGGGAGTTTTGCGGCCTAAAGGTTTCTAAAACCACACATCTAAGAACGATTAGGAAATACCCAATTTTCCGACCTTAGTTACCAACGACGACGTTTACGAAAAAGTACAAAACGCACCTTGAGTTATCGTGCTTTCGTTAGGGATCCTTCTC
>NW_019653219.1:0-534 GCF_002806865.2 Cucurbita pepo subsp. pepo
AAGGAAAGAAACTGATAGTTTACGACGAGTTCCATCAGTCATAGGAGAATGGGAATCCTGAATATTGATCTTTTACTGGTCAAGAAAGGAGAGTCATCAATTCATTAGTACAGTTCAGGCAATTAATTAGCAGCTTTACCCCGTTCAACAAGAAGGATTGAATATGCGACAAGGTAAGGAGTGTTTGAATAAATAGTCAAAGTAGCGAAGCTGTGAAACCGACAGGTGAAGCAGTTTACAGTTAATAAAGAGANGAAATAGATGATTGGGCTGCAAGGAATTTACTCTACCTTCTTTCCATGAATTTACTCCACCTTCTTTCTATTCATTGACTCTACCCCGTCAAGTAAGGGATCATTAATCTTCTCTTGCTGCACAGTCTTGACTGACTTACGGTGAATGAGCGAAGCAGCTTTACCCCACAGGTGATTGAGCGTGAAGCCTAGGTTCCTTCTTTCCATTCATTCATTTTCCGTCAAGTAAGGGAGGGAGGGAGTAGTTCCACGGACTAATAGTTGTAGGGGGTCATGAGTA
>NW_019653220.1:0-534 GCF_002806865.2 Cucurbita pepo subsp. pepo
AACTAAGTGGAGGTCCGAACCAACTTATGTTGAAGAATCAACGGATGAGTTATGATTAAGAGTGAAATATCACTCGAACTCAAAGCTCTCCCAAAAATGTATTCTTTTTATTTATTTTATAGATCATCAAATTTAATGATTGTAATCATGGTGGTGATTACGTGAACAATGACATTTTTTTTCATTCAATATTCATTAAATAATTTTTTTCTTTTACCGTCTTTTTTATTTTTTAAAAAAAATAAATTATAAATTTAATCTAATATGGTGTGGGGAGTGTTAATTATAAATTTAACCTAAAACGTGTNGATTTGAAAAAATAGTGGGAAAAAAAAAAAACAGCAGTATTGCCCAATAGCCAACAAATTTAGCCAAGTCTCGCACGAAGATACTGAGAACCTTATGCTTCCACAAAACAGATCAACAGAGAAGCATTATGGATCCTTCTAGCTTACCAATGCAAAAAATGTTAATGAGATCTAAATTCTGCAAGTAATTGAAAACAAAGATTAAAGTAGAGAACCAACCAGATGA
>NW_019653221.1:0-534 GCF_002806865.2 Cucurbita pepo subsp. pepo
TCGAAGCAAACTCTCCAAATTTATGACCAACCCTTCCTTCATTGATCTAACAACGAACAGAAGTTTTTCCATTGTAAATTCATAAGGAGCTATCAACGAATTTCGGCCAAATCAAAGATGTACGTGACCAAATTTTCCTGTTCAAAAGAGGATCTCTCTTCTTCTTCATTCTCAACACGAATGCATCAACAAAACTGCCCTTCCATATAGATCGTCATGGCATGAACTTAGAATTTCTTCGCTTCGATTCCGCCCNGGCTAGCCTCCTACTCCTTCTCCTTCTCCTTCTTCAACGTCATTGGTCCATGGTTCTGGTCATTGTATAGTGAAAAAGCTCACCCCTATCTTTAGACGAGAAAGTCCAACGATCCATTTATAGGAAATGGTACAACCCATTGTTCTTCTTTTGACGATGAACCACTCCGGTACAACAAGCTAAAGGGACCTTTACACTTCGTCCCCGGTGCGTAGGGTCAATCCCTGTNAGGCATTGGGTGTCCTTTCGGCCGGCCTGCTTAGCGACAGAGCCACCCT
>NW_019653222.1:0-533 GCF_002806865.2 Cucurbita pepo subsp. pepo
TCTCTGATCTTTCTCCTTCACCTGTCCCTTCTGTTATGGTTTGTTATTCTTTCACTACTGACCGTGAACTTTCTTTAACTCCTTAACCTCTCCCTTCCTTATTGAACTGGCTGGGGTTGAATCCTATTCTTGATCTTCTCCTTTCTTTCCCAGACAGTAAACGAAGAAATACGAAACCTGAACCTTCTTGAGCTCTTTCACAAGGTCAAGCTATTTGATTGAAGAACCTTTACAGTCAAGAAAATGAAGTGTGTTGAAAGTTAAGACTCTACTCCTTAGGAATGAGATTGAACTCGGTAAATGAAATCACTACTGAACCTCCCTATTCTTTAACTGTAAAGACTCCTTATTCATGAGACAGACGAAAGAATGAGAGTGAACTCCTTCTTCCCTTCCCTGATTGAACAAGGTAAAGCTCCTCTCCCTATCGTTCGAGTGGCTTCGCCCATGAACCTCTCCAACTATGATTCTCTTACCTCCTTCTTATTCTTCCACGGATCTTTCTCCTGAAACTGAAAGGAAAGACTAAAGAT
>NW_019653223.1:0-533 GCF_002806865.2 Cucurbita pepo subsp. pepo
CAATGAGAGTAGAGGAAGCATCAAAACAAAAGTCGAAAGGTCGAGGAGGAAGACTTCGGATTACTGTGGACTTTGGGTTGGATCCGGGTCGGTTATCTAACGAGTGATACATTACCAACCTTTTAGCCTTCGCCTCCTCATACGCTGCAACCCAATCCAACTTCCTCAGCCTACACGCCTGCGGTCCGAAACCAAACATCTACGGTGAATATCCGAGGCCCAAATATATTCAACTTCAGCCCAAGTAACCTCCGCTACCCAATACCCGTGTCAGCCCGGACTTGCAACAGTTTCAACACGTGCCTCGACCCAACTCGGCCTACACACGCGTCAGTGCCCCATTGCTCCACATTTCACGCTGTGGCAAAAAGAACCCTCAGCTTAAGTAGCTTGACTTGGTTCACTCAACATTGCAGCTCGGAAATCAGCTTCTCAGCTCGGTAAAAGAAAAAAAACACACCATTTTTCTATCATTTTGACCCACTCAAAGCCGATTTTTGACCCTAATTAAGGTAATTAAAGTTAGTATTGTT
>NW_019653224.1:0-533 GCF_002806865.2 Cucurbita pepo subsp. pepo
AGTGTAAGTCTCGGTAGAGGATGAATTTCGTTGGTGATTCTTTGACGAGGGCTCCGGCGATTTACTTTTCCCTCTCAAGTTTTCTCTCAACTTTCTTTCTCACACTTTTCGCTTTTGCAGGTACTCTGTGGAAAACCCTCAGGACCCCTATAATGGGTTGAGGAACAAAATGCCCCTTTTGCCCTCTGACTTTGACACGTGGAACACATCGTGAACGGCGCGACAAGGTTTGGTGGTAGAGCAATCCTATAAGCCACGACCCCAACTCTTTCTAAAATTTTGAAAGGGCTTATTAACCTTGTGTTTAACTTTCCCTTCTTTCCAAACCTCATCACCCCCTCATAGGGGCTACCTTCAGGAACACATGGTCACCCACCTCGAACTTGAGGTCTCTTCTATGAAAATCTGCATAGCTCTTCTGTCAACTCTGTGCGGTGAGAATTCTTTGATTAATTTTTTGTACCGCTGCATTGGTGACCTGAACCAACTTAGGTCCCAATAGTTGCTGCGTGCCTACTTCTTCCCAAAATATC
>NW_019653225.1:0-533 GCF_002806865.2 Cucurbita pepo subsp. pepo
AATAATAATAGACTCTAAATGACAACATGAGAGAAGTCTACGTATCCATTCATATTCTATGAGTTTAACCTCGTCAAGAATATCTACAATCCCCTGGATTCTATGACTTTAAAATATTTATTCTTCCTCATCATCCCTCGTAACTATTGGGTAATAAGCCTTCAAATTGGTCATCTAACCTGACAATTTGAATTTTAGTAGGATTGAATCATCTCATAATTTTCCCACGACGATGACGCCTATCCAATTAATGACCGGGATCCACTTGACTCTCAAGCCAAATTAAATTGTTAACAACTTTTGTTCATTATTAGCCGCTTCACTTATAATTATTTAATTAACGCTATCATTCTATTTGAACTTCTTTAGAAAATTACATTTGTCATAAAAATATGTTTTTCTATTTAGAATTAAATAAAGGACTATTTTGTTTCACTTTAGGAGTAGCCTACACGTGTTGTAAACTAAGTTTACTACATTTTCATAATTGTTTCATAGACAATTTTGAAGGCAATCGTGTTCACCATGTAATC
>NW_019653226.1:0-533 GCF_002806865.2 Cucurbita pepo subsp. pepo
AAGGAATTGAATTATGCAGAGCTTGAAGAAGAGGATGAAATATTGTTAATGGCTCATATGAAAAGACATGAAAAAAAGGAGTGAGGCTTGATTTTTAGATTCTGGTTGTTCAAACCATATGTGTACCTTTTCCCACCCTATGAAGCTTGAAAATAATACAAGTATGAAAGTTACTGGAAAGGGTGTAGTGAAATTAACTTTTCATGGGTTTGTTAGATTATCAGTAATGTGTATTGGGAATATGAATCCAAAATAATCTCTTGAGGGTTGGACAACTACAAGAAAAAGGAGTAGTAATTCTCTTCAATGATGGTCTATGTTGATGGTGTTAATATAACACATGCGTAAGCAATTTGGATCTTAGGCACTTTTAGAACATCAATTATAGTAAATAACTAGCATGTTCATAAGTATTAAAACTTAATGAGTTTAAATACTAATCTTTTGTAGTTCAAACTTCTTTTTCCTCACGAACCGGTTTGGAACCACCATTAGTGTCTTCTCCATTATCCTCCGGCCTTAGAACGGAATTG
>NW_019653227.1:0-533 GCF_002806865.2 Cucurbita pepo subsp. pepo
TGATAAAATTAATCAAATGATTAATTTCTTTAGAAAAAAAGGTTATAAAAAATCTTTAATAGATCCTCTTCAATTAGAAAAACAAAAAAAATATCCATATTTAGAACTTTCATTTTATCAATTGAATAAAGATGAATTAGAACAAACAATAGAAATTAATTTTCAAAAAAACCCTCGATATAAAATCAAAGTAATAGATTTATATAATCAATTAAATAACAAATACTGTAGTTCTGTTGGTTTTGAATACATGTATATTGATAATATATATCAAAAACAGTGGATCACAGAATATATAGAATTATATTTTAAGGAAAATTTAACTTCAAAACAAAAAAAAATACAATTTTTAAAAGAAATAATTTACGCAGAAACTTTAGAAAAATATTTAGGAAAAAAATTTTCCGGTACAAAACGATTCTCTTTAGAGGGGGCAGAAACACTTATTACGATTTTGCATGAAGTAATACGTTATTCAAAAAATAATAATATTTTAGATATTATTATTGGTATGGCTCATAGAGGTAGATTAA
>NW_019653228.1:0-533 GCF_002806865.2 Cucurbita pepo subsp. pepo
AATAGAGCTATCGTGATGTCGAGATTGAGGGTATATTGAAATTTTGAACTTATGATTTCTTGGTCGATAATAGAGCTATCGTGATGTCGAGATTGAAGATATATTGAAAATTTGAACTTCAACTTTTAGGTTGATAATGAGCTATCGTGATGTCGAGATTGAAGATATATTGATGTTTTGAACTTCTGACTTCTAGATCGCTAATAGAACTATCGTGATATCAAGATTGAGGATATATTGGAATGAGAGATTGTAAGGAGCTCTTAGTTCGATGTAAACAGTGAGAAAATTTGAACTTTTTATCTTTTGATCGAGAATATATTCATTAGCTAGCTAATCTAATTTGAAACAAAGAAGATTGATTTTAATTCCGCAATGGGCAAAAGCCTGACGGAGCAATGTCGCGTGGAGGTAGAGGCCTACGGGTCGTGAACTTCTTTTCCCGGACGGTATCTGGGGAATAAGCATCTGCTAACTCTGTGCCAGCAGCCACGGTAATACAGAGGATGCAAGCGTTATCCGGAATGATTGGG
>NW_019653229.1:0-533 GCF_002806865.2 Cucurbita pepo subsp. pepo
GATTCGTTCTTTTAGTATCTTATTGATATTAGGAGTTGTTTCTTAAGGAGTTATTTCTTAAATTATGGCAGATTCAAACTTAGGTGATAAAAAACACATTTCTAGTCATGTCCAATAACCACTCACATCCACCAACTTGGTGAACAAAAACTAAAAACTAAAAACTGACAAATTATATTGTTAATTTACCTTTCTTATATATATTAAACATTAAAAGTCAAAGTCAAATAAATTAAAGGGAACGGATAGTTTTTCGGAAGGATAACTACCACTTTGATAAAGCTTTAAAAGACAGAATAATAAACCAGCTGAATAAAAAAAAACAAATCAAACTCTTACAAATTAGCTATTTAAAAACAAATAGAAAATTGTTGTCTATTAATGAGCTATAATGTTGTAGACTAAGTGAGAAACACTAAGAAATTCCTCCCACTGAAGTATGCTGAAACAGCATCAGTTTACTCAAGTTGTCTAACTCCAAGCATGCCTCTAAATTTTACAAATTGATCTGGCTTAATTGGTTTAGTCATTAT
>NW_019653230.1:0-533 GCF_002806865.2 Cucurbita pepo subsp. pepo
GATTTGAACGAACAGGTTTTGGACAAGCGAGCCCAATTCCATTGGAGATTTGAAATGAACTTTTGGCATATAACTTTGTATTGGTGCAATTTTAACAGTTCGAATGGACATGCTTCATTTCAGGTGTTTTGGCCAGAGAACTCGCATTGGCTTTCTGAACGATGCAACGTTAAAAACTGCATTTGGGCAGCATTTGATGATGGATTTTATTTAAAAAATCTTCTTTCGCGTAAGTTTGAATTGATACACCCTTGGGAAAAATGAAGTAAATCTCCCTCACTTGTTTTGGTCCAACAAAACCTACTTTTTTTTTCCTTTTATGTTTGCTTGCTCTCACATGTAATAATTCTAGAGAGAGTCGTGGGGTTTCTTTATAGGCTTAAATATGTTGCATATTTAAGTCTAATAAAATGGGAGGAATCTTTTGGGAATTTATAGTTCTTTGGATGTTGATAATTTGGTTGGGTTTCAAGTTTCTACTTGTATCTACCCATGTGCAAGCTTTCAAACTCAGGATTTGGCCGTCAATGGCC
>NW_019653231.1:0-533 GCF_002806865.2 Cucurbita pepo subsp. pepo
GGAAAAAAAATTATTCGATCTATCAAATAATGGGACGGGATGGTTTTTGCATCACACAAATGCAAATGATTGAAGTGAAATATTTGTAAATCCTTTTCCAAGTTTGCGGAGGTCTTTTTTTCTATTTATATTCCCATTTTGAGGAAACCAAATAAAATCTTCCACCACAAAGGTGATAGATGGATGACATTTCCATTGGTTAGGAATCCTTTAAAATTTTAAAAATTAAAAAATTAAAAATTAAAAAGATAAATAAAATTCTCCTCTTTTTTATTCTCTTTTTGACCGATATAGTTAAAATTCCATATTCTGGGCCTCTGATTTGGGCTTTATTGGGCCCAAATGTTAATTTATTTTGTATTATTTAAATATTTAAAAGTTCTAGTGATGGAACCCTGACCGTTCGATTGACATTGAAGTATGCGTGATTGATGGAACACTGGACGGCCTGGATTCAAGGATAAGGATCCACTTAAACTGCAGTCAAAATATTTCTACAAAAAGGAACCTTGAGTTAAGCGGGTGACACGTGG
>NW_019653232.1:0-533 GCF_002806865.2 Cucurbita pepo subsp. pepo
CTTAGAAATAATAGGCAATAATCCAATTTATCCCACACCATGCTTATCAAAAGTGACTTAAAAATTTAACTATCTCTATCTTTTTTGCGAGTAGCAAACCACATTTAAAGGTGTATACAGCCCATATAAAATATCTATCCCATTAAGGCACCACCATATTATAGAGCATTTAGGAATACAGAGCGGGGTGTTCAAGGTATCGATCCTCGTACCATCGCATGCAAACAGAGCACTCTACCATCTTAGCTACATTTCCACAATTCTTGCATAACAAAACCCAAAACTATGCGTTGTGAAAATGAAAAAATATTTATGATCGTTATGTTAAAAATAAGGAAAGATTGAATAGAAATAAAATATTAATAACTAATAGTTTCTTTAGAAGATGCACTCTACCATCTTAGCTACATCCCCATAATTCTTACCTAACAAAACCCAAAACTGCAAGTCATGAATAATAGTGAAAATGAAAAAATATTTCTGCTCATTAGATAAAAAATAAGGAAAAATTGAATAGAATAAAATATTGAAAA
>NW_019653233.1:0-533 GCF_002806865.2 Cucurbita pepo subsp. pepo
ATGGGGTTTGGTGTATATATGGTTGGAAACATAAACATCGTCCCTATTTGTAGAAGTGAGGAAAAGCTTGAACCTGTCGAACATATAATTTGATCTAAAACAAAACTACTTTCTTTTTTTCTGAAAAGGGAGTGTCCGGGCAAAAACAGAAAAATCGTTGCTATCTCACAGAAGATGTATAATTGGAAGGTTTTTCCTTCCAAGATTGATGGAACGGTAGCAAATAGACGTGTAGTCTTATTGTTGCGATCCTACATCGGTTGGAGAGGAAAACAAAGCATTGTTTATAAGGGTATGGAAACCTCTCACTATTAGGCGTGTTTTAAAATCGTGAGACTGACAGTGTAATAGGTCAAAGTAGACAATATTTGCTAGCGATGTGCTTGAGCTATTATAGTGGTATCAGAGCTAGCTTCTCACTATTAGGCGCGTTTTAAAATTGTGAGACTGACGGTATAACAGGCCAAAGTGTACAATATTTGCTAGCGATTAGCTTGAGCTATTATAGTGGTATCAGAGCCAGCCACCGAATG
>NW_019653234.1:0-533 GCF_002806865.2 Cucurbita pepo subsp. pepo
AATTTACTTTTTCACTTGAAAAATTATGCACTATTTTTGCTTATTAAAATATTTTACGTATTTTTAATAAAAAAAATATAAAAAAAATAGAAATATATACAGTAAAAATTATTTAAAATCAATATATTTAAAAAAAAAACATATATATGATGAGAAATAATATATATATATATATAATCATAAATTCAAGGGTTTTAAAAAAATAGTTTATAGAAATATAGAGAGCAAAAAAAGAATGGAATTAAAATCCCAACCGGACAAACGACTCGCGGGAAACGATCCAACGGTTAACGGAAAACGTCCCGTGTTCAGCCAATAAAATATAAACACGTGTCACTCATTTTTCTCCACTGGGTCCCGCATAATCTCCCGTGTAAAACGCACGCTCCTTTTACCAGTTCTACCGATCTCCAAATCCTGAATCGCATTACAGATGACACGTCATCATTCAATCTCAACCGTCCATCACACTCCCGTTGGAACCTATTTAAACGGCCTCCCACTCTTCATCTTCCTCGCCCTGCTCCTCTGAA
>NW_019653235.1:0-533 GCF_002806865.2 Cucurbita pepo subsp. pepo
CAGGGAACTGAATTATCTCCCATGGTGGTTGTTCTTATAAGCTGTAAATGATTTCGCTTTTGTTTCTGCATTTTTCCAAGTGTTTATGGTTCTTAATTCACAGCTAATAGAATATGAACGAAGATTTACGATTTCCTCTGTTCTGTTTTCTAGTTCGACCGAATTTGAACTTCCAGTCAACATATGCGTTTTTATTAGTTGAGTTATGCTTGAACGGGAGTTAAAATTTTGTCAAATCGCTTCTTTAAGTTATTTATTTCAAGCTTCCCTTCTCTCTTATTCTCTAGGCTATGCTCGAGTTGAACGAGTGTACTTTTAAATAATGAAACATCACTTCTTTGTTTTTTCAAAAAGAATTTTAAATTTTCATTTCTTATTTTCTTATTTTGATTAAAAAAAAATACTTTTCCTCGCTATTTTTACCCCCAAAAAACTCGGAATTTGTGTTTTTTTTTTAAAAACATTTTGGTGTTTATTCTATCTTTGTTTTTGTGCTTTAAAACATTGTATTTAGTTCATGAATATTATATAAC
>NW_019653236.1:0-533 GCF_002806865.2 Cucurbita pepo subsp. pepo
CCTTTCTATCAAAGAAATGATGGCTGCGTTACTCTGCAAACCACAAATCTAAAAGCATATTTCATAAAAAAAGAAATAAATAAAAAAAAAAGAACAGAACCAGTCCAATTAAAACAGCACATAAATGCATCTGTGACACTGCCCATTGCATCCCAATTTCGACACGACCTCTCGTAATACACTTACTCCACTCATAGAATTATCGGACCATTTTATATTAAAAAAAAAAAAAGCTCAGATATTATCACCCCCCCAAAGTACAGACACAACCTTGTAAACAGCGCTTGCCTCTAACCTCGTTCGGATGGCAAAATGTACAGACAACCGGGCTCCNTCTAACCTCGTTCGGATGGCAAAATGTACAGACAACCGGGCTCCTGGTTTTAAAATTTCATGAAAACACGGCTCACGAATCACAGAGGCTACCTACAGTAGCATATTCGTGATTGTGCCGCTTACAACATGAGCCTTTCGTGCTATCTCGAATAGCACCGGCCACGACTCTCGCCCATGAAAAGAGTAAGATCAAGCCA
>NW_019653237.1:0-533 GCF_002806865.2 Cucurbita pepo subsp. pepo
AACAAAGGAGGTGCTCCGACAGTTAGTTATCGAGTTTCTTCTCTTCTGAGGCCATAAGCCATGGGTTGTGAAGGAATTTATCCCTCCTCCTACACATTGTCCTAATTGTAAAGCACAAAAATTATAAGGCCACTGCTCGACAAACTAAAAGTTGTTAAAAAGCTGTTATGTAGCTATTGGAAGCAAAATGACACAGGGGAAGACTCGTGTGGGAGCTGTTTTTAATTATGGCGTTACTATGCACCTCTATTTATTGTGAAATCTTTGATATAAGTATTTCACTTGAACAAGCTACAATTTGAAGATGAAAATAACATTAAACAAACCTGCTAAAAATGGAAATGCTTGATGCTTGTAGTCGAAAGAATATTCAGTTCTGGAATTAACATCAATCTTCATTGGNATGCTTGTAGTCGAAAGAATATTCAGTTCTGGAATTAACATCAATCTTCATTGGTCTACTTGTTCACTTCTACAAGCTACAATTTGAAAACAACATGAAATAAGAAAATTATTATTTTTTTCCCTTAACT
>NW_019653238.1:0-533 GCF_002806865.2 Cucurbita pepo subsp. pepo
TGAACTCCTTCACCACCTGTCGGTAAAGCTGCTGAGCTCCGAAACCTATTCATTGTCGGTCTCTTCTCTTTACTTTTCTTTCCTCTCCCTGAACAGTAAAGGCTATTTATTAGTGGGATAGGTTCAATCTCTCTCATTAATCTTTCTTACATACAGGCAGGAGAGTCCTTGAGTTCAATCTGGTTCGGGAAGTAGCNAAGAGGTTGAATGAGCGAAGCTGCGAAGACCAAGAGGGAGAGGAGCGAAGCTGTGAGACCGAGTTTACGAGGCGAACGAGCGAAGTTGCAAAGACTAGAAAGGAGAGGAGTGAAGCTGTGAGACCGAGTTTACGAGGCGAACGAGCGAAGCTACGAAGACTGGAAAGGAGAGGAGCGAAGCTGTGAGACCAAGAGGTCGAATGAGCGAAGCTGCGAAGACCGAGAGGGAGAGGAGCGAAGCTGTGAGACCTTTAATAATGGGCGAACGAGCGAAGCTGAGAAGACCGAAAGGGAGAGGAGCGAAGCTGTGAGACCCTTATAATGGTCGAATGAGTG
>NW_019653239.1:0-533 GCF_002806865.2 Cucurbita pepo subsp. pepo
TTGCTGCTTTGCTCCTTTTCCTATTCATTCCTATTTATTCATAGTAAAGGAGGTCAAGCTATTTTCTGATCTCTCATCTGTTCTTTCCTTAACTACTGAACCTATTTATTCCACCTCGCTCGTAAAGTAAACAAACAAGGGAAGGAAAGCCGCTNTTATGGGTCTCCTGTCTGAGATTACCTTATTTTATTGTCACTAAGTAGTCCGTTCTTTACGTAGATAAAGAAGATGATTGTAACCCTATTCAGTCAGTAAGTCAAAAAGGTTAGTGGTTGAGACGAGAGCTCATTCACCTCTCCATGGAATCTTTGCTTTTCTTTCCTCTCGCTGATTGAACAAGGTAAAGCATGAATTGACTCTCTCTCCCTGAACCTATACCTATTTATTCAGGAACAGTAAACAAAGACTATCGAAGGATTAATGAGACAGAACCTTTTCCTATCCTTTAGGTCTATCTCTGTTTTCTTATTCTTTTGCTTGAATTTGATTCTTGGGTTGAAGTATTCTTTCCCTGGGTAAATAGGTTCATTCAG
>NW_019653241.1:0-533 GCF_002806865.2 Cucurbita pepo subsp. pepo
GATGCAACTCACCTGAACAATAAGGATAACTTTTTTTTTTCTTTTTTTTTCTTTTTGAAAAACACATCGCTCACCTTTACTGTTTTATTTATCCATAACGCATTTGACAATACATCCCTAGTTCTTGCACAAAACATCATAACTACATATGAAACAAAATATGCATGATCTATTACCCTTTCGAGAACTTCATGCTTCTAGGTTGCATGCATGAGCATGATTCAAAATTATATGCAATCAACACAACAAAACAAACACAACATAAGGATGCATGCTTCTAAATCAGGCAGCAAGGTAAATCAAACAACAAGGTTATAAAAGGTGTGGTAAGAGAATTCCCTTGATTTTAGGCATCATTAGAGGAAGTGTTCTCTTCCTCCTCTACCGCATGCGATGATTCTTTGCGGCTCCACTCTTTAAAAATTTCGTCTGGAAAACTTGGGAATGCTNAATGCTAAATTTTTTGACTTGGTTCTTGCTTTATGTATTTCCTCATCCCTCTTTTTGACATAAAACCAATACGCCTTACAACT
>NW_019653242.1:0-533 GCF_002806865.2 Cucurbita pepo subsp. pepo
TGCTTCATTGAGGTGAAGAGAAAGGTTGCAATTAAAATAGGGCCACTTGAGCCAATAAAGGTTAAAAGAAAGAGATCCAGGCATCCATAATGAAAGAGGAATAATACAGATACTTCAAGATTTATAACCTTCACAACAGACTTAAATATTTAGACCAAAAAACAAAATTTTCAACGCGAGTAAGTAACTCAGATCAACGTTATTATGCAAAAATGTTCCATTCTAATGAGAATATCATCAACATCTCCATAAAATGTGTGTTCNTGAAAACCAATTGTATAAAATATGGTACAGCAAGCTTGTAATCTTTACCTGCAATAACTTCCCGCCAGCAGATAGAGATCGAAGACCTATTGTATCCTGAAAAATAGAGCATCATTTTATGATATCAGCTATCCAGTAGTAGCAACTATAGTCTTAAAAAAATGTTCGTTAACAAACCTTATTTCTGAAAACAACCAGAAACTGGGCAGCAGGGTCTCTTTTTGTCACATCTGTCATGGTATCAAGAAACCAACCACCACCTTTAACTC
>NW_019653243.1:0-533 GCF_002806865.2 Cucurbita pepo subsp. pepo
TTTCCATCAGCTCACTCCAATGATCATAGTGACGATCGAAGGGAGGGATCTTCATTAAATTTTTGTCTTTACTCATACTCTCTCTATTTGATAACTCAAAAATTACTACTCTACAAAGCCTAGTGGTGGCTTAACTCAAAAATTACTACTCTACAAAGCCTAGTGGTGGCTCTGATACCAATTGTTAGGTTGTGACAGAAACATAAACAATTGGAGTTTAAATTGATGATATTATTGAATATTGAACTTGACTTTTATAGCTTTACAAATAATCAGAAATAGAAACTAACCACATATCTGGGAAGATAGTTAAACTAAATACCCAAAAATACTCTAACTATCCAAAAGAAATCGAATCTTTATTTAACTCTTTTTTACATAATCAAATTATTCTAAACATGTTTGCATTTGCATGGCCACTTACAGTGGGTCAAGAACATAGACTGTGACACGTGAATAAGGTAGACTAATATTTAAATTTTTAATCTTCGGTTAAAATAGTTTTTTTTTTTTTTTTTTTTTTTTTTTTTTTT
>NW_019653244.1:0-533 GCF_002806865.2 Cucurbita pepo subsp. pepo
TGATTATGCAAAAAAAGATGAATCAAATGATTAAAGATAGCAGGAAAAAAGCTTCTTCTATTTTAAACGAAGCGAATCAACAAAAGTTATTCATTCTAGAAGAAGCAAGAAATGCAGCGATTCAAGAAACTAAAAAAATTTTTTTAGACAGTAAGTTAAAAATTGATCTTGAAGTTGAACATGCTCGTCAAGATTTAAAAAAAGAAATTGTAGATTTATCTGTTTTAATGGCTGAAAAAATAATTAAAAAAAATATTCAAGAAGGTAAAAATAAATTTTTTGTTAACAATGTAGTTGCGTCTCTATCAGAGATAAAAAAATTAATATAAGGTNATACTATTGCTAGACCTTATGCTGAAGCTATTTTTTCAATAGCAATAAAGAATAATGCAATAATGAAATGGAAAAAAATATTAATTTTAATTAATCAAATTATTGCATGCAAAANGATTTCATTACCTAGCAATGACGAATACGCTATTGCACTTAATATAGAAAGAGATACTGTTTCAGCTGTAATTATGGGGTCTTAT
>NW_019653245.1:0-533 GCF_002806865.2 Cucurbita pepo subsp. pepo
TAGTAATTCACAATAATAATATTCAAAATACTTGACAAAAAGGAGTGGTCAACGTAAGATATTTGAAACAAATAAATATTTTGTCCTCTATGATATATCAAATCACTCATNTAGAAGTCTTATTAGATACTTCTAAGCATTTAGAGATCAACTAGACACAAAGCTAAACATTCTAAAAAAAAATTAGGGGTTAAACTTTTAAGTTAACTTAATTTAAGAAACTTATGATTTTTATATTATCAAGAGTTTAATTGAGCTACGTCAATTCAATCTAGTGGACCCAAGAATTGATCCAAACCAAACAAACTAGTTAGTAACATGATTTATTTCAATTTGTTTGTAATATACAACAATATATAAATTAACTATAAGAAATATATAAAATTACATGTTCTCCAAGAGCTTCAATCAACACCGAAGGGTTACTTCTGCAATCACTCTAAAGGTGCTCAAGATCACAACGAGTTAGATAAAACAGCNAAGGGTTACTTCTGCAATCACTCTAAAGGTGCTCAAGATCACAACGAGTTAGA
>NW_019653246.1:0-533 GCF_002806865.2 Cucurbita pepo subsp. pepo
GGTTTATTTTGATAAATAGCATGAGGTTTAGTAGGTTTATTTTGATAAATAGCATGAGGTTTAGTAGGGTATGTTATGAAAGGTTCCTAAGCTTTTATGTGGTTATCATAGGACGTATTTAACCGCTGGGATTAGCTCGTTGTGAGAGACTTCAACCAAGACCATCGAGGTAAGTGACCTTACTGTTGGAGTTAGCTTATTACGTGTTGTATGATGGTGCGTGCCTTGTGGCCCCTGCATGCACCATATTTATGTGATACGATTATGTGATGTATAGATTGTGTTGATTGTAGATTGTGTATGTTATGTGAAGTATGAATTATGTTGACTGTTGACTGTTTATGTTATGTGAAGTCATGTGTAACGACCCTAAATTTACACATACTCAGAGTCGCTACTAACGTCTCATGCTCATCTATAATGCGGTAATTTAACTCTTACATGAACATAGTTGATAACGTAAACTTCAAAAAAACGTNACCATGGTCTTATGTGTTTAAATATGAAATACTGAAATTGAGAGAAAACAAAAA
>NW_019653247.1:0-533 GCF_002806865.2 Cucurbita pepo subsp. pepo
AGGTTTCAAACATATGCATCGTCGAATTTGTAATAAGACACTAGAATAGACGAAGTGATGTTTGATAATAAGATATCAAATACTTTTTAAAATAAATTATTGTGGTTTGTATAGTTGGAAAATAATATTTGATAGAACCCTTCCAGACAAGTGGGTAATAGATGATAATCTCGAGATTATTTTTAGCACAAATAATTTTTACAAATATAATATGNACAAATATAAAATGGTTTTTTTTTTAAATATAACTATGAGATTCCACGTCATTTTGAAGGAGTAACGAAACATTTTTTTTTTTATAAGGGCGTGGAAACCTCTCCCTAGTAAATTGTAAAATTGGCGGCGATATATAATGAGTCAAAGCAGATAAATATATGTTAACAATGAGTTTTGATATATATTGATGTTAGTAATGACATAACAGTACAACTTTTAAAATGACAAGACTAAGATTGTTATTACATGCATGCTTTGAAAATCTTTTAANTTGAAAAAAGATAAAAGATCTCTCAAAAAAAAAAAAAAAAAAAAAA
>NW_019653248.1:0-533 GCF_002806865.2 Cucurbita pepo subsp. pepo
TTGTTATTTTTATTTTAACACACACACATATATATATATACATACTTAAACCTAACGGGGCGTTACAATTTTATACATTCCTTTTCTTCGAAATTCTATTCTAAGTCATGAAGCATAATCATTCCCCAAAAAAATTTCTTAAAATGTCAGCTATTACTAGATTTTTAGCACGTGCTTCAAACGTACTGGATTAGGGTTTCCGAATTAGGTTATCGATTTTATGCCCTCTTTTACTGTTTTATACACTATGTTTCTTCAACATTCTATTCTAAATTACAAAGGACAATAATTACCCACAAAAATTTTAAAAAACATCTAGTATTACAAGGTTTTTTTTTTTTTTTNTTAAGCAATCGTTTACTATTTTATACACTCCTTTTCTTTGAAATTCTATTCTAAGTCATGAAGCCTAATCATTCCCCAAAAAAATTTCTTAAAATGTCGCCTATTACTCAATTTTTAGCACGTGCTTCAAACGTCCAGGATTAGGGATTCCAAACAAGGTTATCGATTTTACGCCCTCTTTTACTGTT
>NW_019653249.1:0-532 GCF_002806865.2 Cucurbita pepo subsp. pepo
TCCTTGGAGTATGAGGTCTCAACCTTAGTTCTGGTCTAAGGATCTTGGTACTGTTATTTTATGTTCTTATCTTCAGAACTTGAATCTTGATTCTTTTTCTAGTCCTTGATTGTTGTCTTATTCTCGAAGACACTCCCCCTAGTATTTATGGTACTAGTCATGAACGTGACATCCTGAGTCCAAGGCTTCTACGTTCCAAGCGACACAATGTTAACCTACGTCCAAGACTTCATACATTTCAAGTGACACAGTCTGAACCTATGCAATGGTTTCATGCGTTCCAAACGACATAGTCTAAACTCACATCAAGGTTTAATACAAAGTTTCATAGAACTTGGAGGTCATCTAGATCATGAACCATAGGTAAATTTCCTTATGTGCATTATGGTCATTTTACACTGTTAATTGGTTTAGCGAATTAATCTTATCCAATGACCATCAAATTTCATATAAACTTCTAACATGTTGTATTATGCTCGTATTAAACATTTATAGGCAGTAGAGTTCATTTAGTGGGTTATTTTAACATTAC
>NW_019653250.1:0-532 GCF_002806865.2 Cucurbita pepo subsp. pepo
ATCACTTGACCACAGAGCCCACAAGGGGCACCAAAAATTGTGCTTTTCCGGCGAGGCGGCCGGGAAGAAGTCTCGCCGGAGGCCGATAACAGCTCTTCTAATGATGGGTTCCAACCAGATTTTTCATAGGGGGAAGAACTCCATGGGAAAGCCAGAGAAGGTGAGAAGGCTGTGAGGAAAAACAGAGCAAACAGAGCAAACAGAGCAAACAGAGGAGCTTGAAGGAAGAAGGCGGCCATGGCGGAAATGGGCAAAACAGAGATGATATTGAATTTGGAGATGGTGAGAGGTTCAATTTATAGAGATGAAAAAGGTGAAATTTAATGCACATTTGAAAGAGAGGTAACCTACTAAATGGCTTCGCTTTAGGACACACTCATCCTACCAAAGATAGCCACTTTTTGTTTCATCTATGCTTTAGCTTAGAGGCCATTACCCTTATTTGAATATACGTTTCTTTAACCGTCTTTGTCTTCGAGTGATATAGTCAACTCGAATCGAGTTTAACTTGTTACAATATATATCTTCGACT
>NW_019653251.1:0-532 GCF_002806865.2 Cucurbita pepo subsp. pepo
TTTGGTAACTTTTAAATAATCTTTTATAAATTCAGAATTTTGAAACAATAATTAATCTAGTTACAAATTCAAATTTTAAAATATATCTTTATTAGATAAGAAATTTTTACAAAAAATATACAACTAATTAGATACAAAATTAAAAAATTTAAGGATGTATTAAAAACAAAATTGAGGGGTTGAGAATTTACAAAAATATCCATTTACCATGCTAAACACAAATAGAAATGTCAATTAATGCATAAAATTTAATTTTGTAAATGATGTTGACAATATGTTAAATTGATAATATAAACAAGCTTTATGCAAAGTAAGGGATTACAAATTGGCATACTCTAAATTGACAAATTGGACATCAATATTGATGTTCATTCAAAATTAATGTCGATATCGATATCGTATCAAAATTTCAATTTTACAATAATACTAATAAAAAGGGTTCGTTACAACCATAAAAAGATGTAATCATAATAAACCACATAATTCAAATTAAAAGTTTATACCATAACTTCATACTTTAATGCTATTTTAT
>NW_019653252.1:0-532 GCF_002806865.2 Cucurbita pepo subsp. pepo
CAGAATCTGAGGCGTAATACAAAATGGAGATCTCTGTATCTTCGTGTTCTTGCAGATTCAGTGCACCATGGTAATGGCCCGTCACTGATTGACGGTGGGATCGCGACGGTCCGGCACTGTTTTCACCATTTTCCGTATAACTTCTTCAACCACTCTCCGCCTTCATCCCGCTCTTCGATCATCAACGGCACCACTTTAGCACAGTTCTATTCCTCTTCATTTGCTGAATCTTCTGGCGTTTGCTTATGGCTTCGATGGAGTCGGAAACTCCGGATGTTTTGAATGAGACGAGAAATGCGAATAAGAAGAAGAATGGAATTCGTATGGAATCGTTTTACCTACGTAAGATCGGATTCGGATGTTTCAGAGTGCAACAGGACGAAGAAGGAAACTTCGATATGGAGGTCGTCAATGGCGATGGGGAGCGTCGGAAGCCCACACATCTCCTCATAATGGTTAATGGTCTCGTTGGCAGGTTACTCCATTTTCTTATGAGATTTATTTCGGTTGCTGTTCATGTTCATGTTCATCA
>NW_019653253.1:0-532 GCF_002806865.2 Cucurbita pepo subsp. pepo
GGAAATAGAGAATAGAAGCTTGGGAAAGAAACAGAGCAGCAATCTAAAGGACTTTATTTGGCAGAGTGCTTTTGGAAAGAGCGGCGAGTGACACGTGGAAAAAGAAAATAAAGAAAGCGAATTAAAGGCATTTTGAGGATAAGATTTACTCAACTAATTATACAATATAATTTCAAATTGTTAATAAATAAAAGAAAATATTTTAAAAACTAGATTCATATCTTTTTTTCACCCAAAAAAATTGCAACTTTATACTTTCTTTTTCTTTTTCCATTTGTCCAATAAGTAAGCCTTACGCAACCATGCATGCAAGTTGTTAGGTGTGTGAAAATGAAATGGATTAAATTCGAGATTTTGTCATTTAATTTTTAATTTTAATTTAAAAGTTTTCAAATCATATAAGACATAAAATTCAATTTTATAATAAATATAGACCTATTATAACATAATAAGAGTTCGATTAAATTAAATTTGACTTCTTAATACTTATGGAGTTACCAAAACACTCTTATTATAATTATTGTTATATACA
>NW_019653254.1:0-532 GCF_002806865.2 Cucurbita pepo subsp. pepo
CGTGCTACAAAAATCGGGGAACTGTCCATGTTTTTCGAAACATTTATGGGGAATGATTAGGCATACTGATCAGAATAGAATGTCGAAGAAACGAAGTGTGTAAAGGAGTAAAAAAGTGCTTAAAATCGTAACCCTAATTCGGAAACCCGAAACTGGGACGTTTGAAACACGTGCTAAAATAATCCAGTAACTGTCCATGTTTTTCGAAACTTTCGTGGGGAATGATTAGGAATGATGATTTAGAACAGAATGTCGAAGAAACGGAGAGTATAAAGGAGTAAAAAAGAGCTTAAAATCGAATCCCTAATTCGGAAACCCGAAACTGGGACGTTTGAAACACGTGCTATAAAAACTGAGTAACTGTCGTGTTTTAAGAAACTTTTGTGGGGAATGCTTAGGCATGATGATTTAGAATAGAATGTCGAAGAAATGGAGTGTATAAATCACTAAAAAAGTTCTTAAAATAGTAACCCTAATTCGGAAATCCCAAACTGGGACGTTTGAAAATCGTGCTAAAAAACCAAGTAACTGT
>NW_019653255.1:0-532 GCF_002806865.2 Cucurbita pepo subsp. pepo
TTTTGACGTTTAAATCTATTTATCCGTTTTATGTTAGAATTAGATATTGGAGGATTTAGTTGGTGTCTCAAATAAAATAATTAAATTAACTAAATTTAAGATTGGAGGATTAGTTCATATAATTATTAAGTGATACAAAATTAATCTATGTAATTAACACATCAAACTTTTTTTTCTTTTTGTCAAGAANCTTTTTGTCAAGAATGGGTTTGAGAAGTTTGACAAGAATGGGATTCTAACCCATGCCCTTTCGGACCCGTACCTGAAACTGGCGTCTTAGACCAACTCAACCATCTTGACCTTATGCTTGGTTTGGAGTAATCTTATGTTGAGTCATACCTTATAATGTTTTTTAAGAAACACATTAATAAGGATTAATCATCATAAAAGAATCTGTGTTAGTATGTGCGGATAGTTTTCACTCTTAAAAGTAAAAAATAAGTAACTTGATCATGTCACAGGAGAATGTCGTGACCATTAGGTGTTGAATTAGACGTAAATTTTATTGTTTATTTAAGTTTCATGGATGAAA
>NW_019653256.1:0-532 GCF_002806865.2 Cucurbita pepo subsp. pepo
CATTAGCTGCTTGTTGACCTATTTACCTGATTTATTAACCTAAACCTTGGTCTTTATTATTATTCAAAATCAAGGAAATCCTTTTCTTGACTTGGCCGGTGTGCATTATACCTCCCCCCTTTCTTTTTAAAGAACTTGATTTCAATCTCAATAAAGAAATGAAAGCAACACTCTTTGCTTGTTGTCCTCTTACTCTTTGAGTCTGCCTTGTGGAGGNCATGGATCCGATCAGTCTCGTGATGAAGATATCAGTATTTTCCGATCTTACACTAAGAAAGGGTATCGTCACGACAACTCAATTTGCCCGGTAAACTACTCGGGGCTCCCCATGGTTTAGTAAGAGGGGAGATTTGCTCTTCATCCGGGGGTGAATTCATTATTCACTCAAAAGTGTAAGCCTGATTAGTGAGGTCTTAAAAACAGAATAGAATAAAATTAATGATTAGCCATTACATTTGTGCTTGAAGCTAGTAGGCGCAGCGAATCTATGGTTTCTTTCTATCTTTCAATGGGATACCAATTGGTTGGATGC
>NW_019653257.1:0-532 GCF_002806865.2 Cucurbita pepo subsp. pepo
ACAAGGACAGGGAACCCGAGAAATCATTCCCAAGAAGACTGGTTTGATACGGTCTACATCATCCATAGGTTGATATGTAACGATCGGATGTTAGTAGTCTGCGTCGGTAGAGCTACCAACGAGACAATGTAGCAACTTGGGTAAGGAAAATAGACAAGAGAATATTAAGAATAGAGAGAAAACTAGGTAAGGAAAATAGACAAGAGAATATTAAGAATAGAGAGAAAACTAGAAATATAAGAAAATCGAGAGAAATCTCTCCTCCTTTGAAGAATGAAATTGGCTATTATATAGAATACACAGAAAATAAGGAAATGTAAATCAGATCTAATTCAAATAACTAAATCAAATCTAAATCAAACCTAACCATTCCTGAACACAAATAGTACTCTATTTATATCCATTTCTTCTCTAAATTANCAAATAGTACTCTATTTATATCCATTTCTTCTCTAAATTATAGTATACTCTGAAAAATTATTCTATTAGAAACAAAAAAATATATATATAATGTTATTTTGTAAAAAAAAAA
>NW_019653258.1:0-532 GCF_002806865.2 Cucurbita pepo subsp. pepo
GTGCGATCCTAACAACTGGTATTGATTCTAACAAGAAGAAGGGTAGAAAAAACACAACGACGATTAGTTCTGGAGCTGCAATGGAAGAAAGAAGAACAATATTGTGAGCTCGAGTTGATTTAGAGACAAAAAGAGGAGGCAGCTCAGAGAACTAAGCTAGATGATAAGAGTTTGAGTTATGTTTTGCTGGGAGTTAGTGAAGAGTCAAAAGCTTACAGACTCTATGATATAGAAACGGCAGATGAAAATAAGGATATAGAAGTGGCAGATGAAAATAATGATATAGAAGCGGCCGATGAAAATACTACAGAGGAAAATATTTCATTTGGCTCTTTGGTTGAAGCAAGCTCTCCTAGCTCGAATAAGGCAAGGAATAAGATATGTTTTTTTTTTTTTTGTAAAGAAGATGATGAGAGACTATGCAATAAGAGAAGTTTTTTTNTATGTTTTTTTTTTTTTTGTAAAGAAGATGATGAGAGACTATGCAATAAGAGAAGTTTTTTTTTTTTTGTAAAGAAGATGATGAAGCTCA
>NW_019653259.1:0-532 GCF_002806865.2 Cucurbita pepo subsp. pepo
ACCAACGTTCTCTATAAATTTGAATATGCATGATTTTGACCGCAGGAGTTGTTCCAAATATCATCAACCCTATTAGAACAATCACCTGATTCTATAGAAATTCTAGTTTCCTAACTAATTTAACTTGAATTGAACAAATGGGAGTTATACCTTAATTACCTTAAATAAGGTAAATTTAGCTATGGGAGGGTNAAACCGAGCCAAATGCTAAAATTTAGTTGTTGAAGCCACCCCGAGCCGAGCCGATGGAGTAAGGTGAGCCGGAGGAGCCGACACACGTCAAAGACGGATAAGGTTGGAGTGTGCTGGTGGGTCGCTGTTTCGGGTCGGATCGAGAACTTGGTTTACGTGGTAGCGTTTCTGAGGGTGCGCCAGTTAAGCCATAAATTTTCAACTGGGCTAGGTTGGCTACTGGGCTTGAATGATGGATTCCTACAAGTGGTAACTGGTTGTTGATTATGGGCTTGAGTCGTGGGCTACTGCATTGCGCTTGAGGATGTTTGTTCGTTGGGCTTCGAGTTGTCTATTGGGT
>NW_019653260.1:0-532 GCF_002806865.2 Cucurbita pepo subsp. pepo
GGTCGACTATTTCAATCATCTACCCTATTGAACGAAAAGATTGACCTCTAGTTCAAAGGAAGGGCGATTAATATCAGCTAACAACTTGTCTACGACCAATTGAGATTGGAACAACTGAAACGTGAACCGTTTTCCAATTATTATAAAATGAACAAAACTTGAGGAATGTGTAGTTACCCAAATGCCTTATAGTTGCACTCGTAATACCATGACCGACACAATGAGCAGACTGAAACGACTAATCAGTATAAGAAACAATTCACTAGCATGAACAGATCCTCAACAGAGCTATGAACAGAATCTGTTACACATGAAGTTAAAGAAGAGAACAACAATCAAGTAATGGCATGCTCACTTACATTTNTAATTAACTAAACGAAAACTTTCTACCGATCATTCATTAGTATATTTCAAGAAAAAACTCCATATTTCTCGCAGATGCGTGCCAATAATCCCATGAAGGTTCAATAGATCGAACTCCAAATACTCCTAAGTCCCATCACTCAAGTCAGGAAGAGATAAATATAGGATT
>NW_019653261.1:0-532 GCF_002806865.2 Cucurbita pepo subsp. pepo
TAGTATTATTTTCATATAAACCATTTAATACCCATTAAAATGTGTAGATATTTCATTTTCTCTTACAGTGTTTAATACTCTTTAACATTTTCCAGATAATTTCAATTATATTCACAATCTTCCCTCCATGTCTTTTACTGTATTTCCCTTCTTTTAAATTATCTCCTGTCTTTGAGAATGACTTTTAATATCATTAAATAATATAAAAGGAAAACTACTGCAAACTATTGACCTGTTCAAGTACAAAATCTTTTCTAGCAAAATATCTCTCACTGCCAAAACTAAATCTGAACGTTCTTTTTTTTGTGTGTTTGTTGTTATGGGAGAAGAAATTTTGATAAGTTAAATCTGTTTAACCCTTCTTTTGTTTGCTACCTTTTCAATTAGGTTAGCAATTATTTTGGCCATGTAAATCTCTCTCCCATNGTTCTTTTTTTTGTGTGTTTGTTGTTATGGGAGAAGAAATTTTGATAAGTTAAATCTGTTTAACCCTTCTTTTGTTTGCTACCTTTTCAATTAGGTTAGCAATTAT
>NW_019653262.1:0-532 GCF_002806865.2 Cucurbita pepo subsp. pepo
TTGCAGTGGCCATACCGCGTATCCCTCCCCTGCCTCATTTCTGTAGATAAAGTAACCCAGCGTCTCCTCTTTCTTGAACAGGCGCTTGTCAGGAATCGATGGATACTCACCTCCCCTTTCCATTAGGAAACTTTCATTACGCCCTTCCCCTATTCTCTTGAAAGGATCCACAAATGTAAACTCAGAAGGACCCACCACAGACTCTACACTCTCCTTTTTCTTCAATGGGNATGCCTTATGAAAGCAGGTCTCCAAAAGACAGCAGCAGAGCACCGGACTAACTCTTATAGCTTCATCTTCCTCCCCGACCGAAAGGCCTTCAGTTGACGGCCCACACAGAGGGACAGAAGCGAACCCTCCCTTGTGAAAAGGTACCCATCCTCCAGCGAACCCGCACAAGACGACCTTCTTTCCAGGTAACCCCNATTATGAGCAAGGCCTCACAGTCATTATACAAGAGCAAACGGCTCCTACCCCTATGACCATCCGATACACCATGGGACCCAAGCGACGAACCTTTACCTGAAAAACC
>NW_019653263.1:0-532 GCF_002806865.2 Cucurbita pepo subsp. pepo
GTTGTTGCAGCCCCTAAGCATACAGGAGTGGAAGTGGGAAAACATAGCGATGGACTTCACAGTAGGTTTACCCAAAACACCCAAAGGCTATACAGTGATCTGGGTAGTTGTCGATAGGTTGACCAAGTCGGCACACTTTCTACCTGGGAAGGTTACATATACAGTTGACAATTGGGCACAACTGTACGTGAAAGAAATAGTAAGACTACATGGAGTCCCAGTGTCTATAGTGTCGGATCGGGATCCACGCTTTACGTCAGCGNCTTCAAAATGTACTGGGTACCCGCCTCAACTTTAGTACCACCTTTCACCCCCAAACAGATGGACAAACGGAGCGTTTAAACCAAATTCTAGAGGACATGCTACGCGCTTGCGTACTAGATTTTAAGGAAAGTTGGGATTCCAAACTACACCTAATGGAATTCTCGTATAACAACAGTTTCCAAGCAACTATTGGAATGGCACCATTTGAGGCCCTGTACGGAAAACGATGTAGGTCCCCACTATGTTGGGACGAGGTAGGAGAGAGAGA
>NW_019653264.1:0-532 GCF_002806865.2 Cucurbita pepo subsp. pepo
AAAAGAAATAATATATTTAATAATAGATAGTCTTATTTTTGAAGGTGCGGGGTATCGATCCCCATACCTCTCAAATGCAAAGCGAGCGCTCTACCATCTGAGCTACATCCCCATGTTTTTTACATCATAAACCCTAAATGTCCCATCATCAATAATAGTGAAAATAAAAAAAATATCAAAATATTAATAACAAATAGTTTGNTATGAAAATTAAAAAATATAATAACAAATTAAATACTTTATTTTGGAGATGCGGGTTATCAATCCCCGTACAACTCGCATGCAAAGCGAGCGTTCTACCATCTAAGCTACATCTCCACAATTTTTACGTCACAAAACCATAAACGTCTCATCATGAATAATAGTGAAAATGAAAAAATATCGCTACTCATTATGTCATAAATAAGGAAATATTGAATAGAAATAAAATAGTAATAACGAATAGTTTCTTTTGGAGATGCGAGGTATCGATCCCCGTATCTCTCGCATAATACAATCCCACGATTTTACATAAAAAAACTCTAAACTTCCC
>NW_019653265.1:0-531 GCF_002806865.2 Cucurbita pepo subsp. pepo
GGTAACTCTATGAATTGACTAAATTTAAATGATTTTTTTTTATTGAATAAGAATATTAATTAGAATTTTATTAAAAATCTAAAATTCCATCACAAAATAGAGATCTAAAATTTATAGATTAATTTTAAAAAATCTCAAAATCAAAAAATCAATTTTTTTAATAATTAAAAATAAATAAACACCTAAATTCACATGAATATTTTTCTAAAATTATGAGATTTTATTTGTAGTGATTTCTTCCAATTTCCGGGTCTAAAAACTCGTGTTGAATTAAAAAATGACTCAATTCATGTGACCCGTGACTATTATAGTACTATCTTTTTCTATGATAGTACCATTTTCTTTTACGCGATGTAACTGAAACTGATCAATTGAATGAAGTCGATTGAATGAAGTTAGTGAATGTACTAGTGATAGTGTAGCAATGGTTGAAGGGGGGCCTATGCTAACACGAAATAGAGGGTCTTTTTTTTTTTGGGTCGGGAGGGGGGGTGATCGTAGTCAGTTTCGGGTAATTCAAAATCATTTATC
>NW_019653266.1:0-531 GCF_002806865.2 Cucurbita pepo subsp. pepo
AAATGATCTATTTCACCTTAAAAAGGGCCGAAACTAAGTCCGAGAGGGTCAGAACGGTGACAACCGGGCTGAAAATAGGTTTCTCGAGCCGAATAAGCCGCCGAAGCCGAGAAGTTGCCGCCGAGCCGATTAAGCCGTCGGAGCCAAGGGGAGCCGCATTGCAGACGTGCCACATGGCACAACCAGAGGGCGACGCGTGTGCAGCGGTCTCAGGTCGAGGCGCGGGTTATCGGATCGCTCGCGAGTTTCGGGTTGTTCGCCGGTGACAGGCTTGCCCAGGCTTTAAGTGCAGGTGGGCTGGGCTGGGCGTGCCGCGTTGAACTGGGCTTGGAGGTCTCAGGTCAAGGCTGTCGGGTTGGGCCGTAACTGGGCTTACGTGTTTTGGGCTGAAGCAACTGGGCCGCGGGAACCGTCGTGTACTGGGCTGACCTAAGGTGATTGGGTTCGATTCGGGTTGCGGGATCCGACCCTTGGGTCGCACTTCATCTTATTCACCCGGTTGCCTGCGGGTTTTTCCAGTGACTTTTCTCT
>NW_019653267.1:0-531 GCF_002806865.2 Cucurbita pepo subsp. pepo
TATAAATTTTAAAATTGTTAGTATTGAGCCCCGAAAAAAAAAATTCCAAATTTAATAGTTTAAGCGTCCTCGCCTATGTCTAAGATTTAGAATTCAAATTTGAATTCGACGTCTAATAGCCTTGTCATTTCCCTACTTCTTACGAGTAGATCCAACACCTAATAGGGTCGTCATTCAACTCTAAGTAAAACATACTTAACTATAGGGTTCTTATAATTGAGTTATCGAGACGAAAGATGCACATTATTGGTATAGATAGTAACTTTTATTTCTTATCCTCAAAATCGCTCTCGTTTAGATGTGGTCTTAGTTCATTCATTTACCCGTCCTTTACTCAGGTGTCACATACCCACTAGGTCCCACCTGACTTTAGTTAAAAACTCCCGACTCAATTACATGCAATCAGGCTTGAATCATAACGTCTCGAAATCAACTTAAACTAAGTAAAAAAAATGATGGGAGTTTGTGAAAAGGAGTTAAAAGCATCCATTGTGTTGGGTCCCTCTGGTTTGTGTCTTGTAATGCAAAAAG
>NW_019653268.1:0-531 GCF_002806865.2 Cucurbita pepo subsp. pepo
CAAGATGACCACTATATTCAGCTTATTTTAACTCCCTCTCGCTCTCCAACATTTCACGAGAAGATTAACAAATAAATCTATAATTCAACTAGTTAAGACATATATTATAAATCAAAACGTTAAAATTTTAGCATTTGTCAAAAGTCGAAAACCTTTCTACGACACTCATAAAGACGTGTTTTACAATCTGTCATTGAAATATATTTACAGCACATTTCTACACTATTAAAGTTGTATTTTTGTTGGAAAGTTATAAAATTGGCAATTTTGAGGTGTATAATATAAGTGGGTCCACTTCATATGTTTTACTGAGACATATATTCTCGACAAAAATGGTAAATAATTAATTTAGTAACTAAAATAGATTTGAAATCGTCTCATTCGCTCGTTCTTTAAGCTCTCTCTCTCTAGCTTCCTCTATTCTCGTTTTTCTCCAGAGTTTAGGTCAAATGAGATAGTGTTTGGTTTTAGCTCGAGTTTTCCGAACACAAAGTCTAGACTACAACTTATTTACAAATTATCATTTATTTG
>NW_019653269.1:0-531 GCF_002806865.2 Cucurbita pepo subsp. pepo
TTCTACGACGAGTGCTAGCAAATCCCGTGTCAATATTAGTTTGGTTATGGATCCTGTTGCGGAAAAGAAAGCATTGAGCTTGTCCTATGGTGTGAGAACCTGCAATAAAATTAAAATATATACGTTTAATAAATATAATATTTACTAACAAAAATTACAAATACAAATATACGAGATTTAGTTACCTGAAAGTGCTACCATATCTCTTGCACTAAGCCCTTTGTTTGAGAAAATTGAGATAAGTCTATCAAGGCTTTCTTGAAAGTGTGGAAGCTCGCTTTCGGCTAGAGTTTTGCTTGCAGTAGTAGAATCTCTTCTCCCAAGCTTTACCGTCCAAGATGGACCACCGACCTGCATTTTGATATAAATAGTATTAGAAAAATGTCACCATATATAGAATCAACTTGCATGGGTAATTAGAAAAAAAATACTTACAGAAAAAGAAGCATCTCTTGCGGCCACAGCAAGGATATCTGCACAAGATACAACACCAGGACATGACTTCTCAACTTCAGTCTTAGCTTTGTGTAT
>NW_019653270.1:0-531 GCF_002806865.2 Cucurbita pepo subsp. pepo
AAGAGCAGAGAGATGGAAGAGATTACTGAATATGTACACTACACATAACAATGTCCAGTAACAAACATACAGAGAAAAGGGAGGAGAAATACCTCTCAGGCCAGGCCGCTCGTGTAATTCTACACATTGTTCTTACATAACAGGAAGAAGATGTTGGAAGGGGTAAATTCAATTCAAGCTACTGTGAGATATGTTCTTATCATGTTTGCTCCAGTGGGATCAGAAACAAGATGTTTCACGAGGCACATTCTTAGGTCATTTGGAGCAATGACGAACATATACAACGCAAAAAGTGCGAGGTCTGCTGAAGACAATGTAGACCCAAGAAATCCCTGCCACATCCTGCAACTTATGAACAATAGTGAGTATACATACATACAAGCTGACGTTCACTTTATCAATGGAGATTATTCTTTTGCTACAAACATTAAGAATCCAGCAAAATCATCCATATATCTGATCTCTTGCACAAGTACATGTTAAGGAATTCAAACCCACCCCACCTCACAAAATAAAATAAAATAATAATAA
>NW_019653271.1:0-531 GCF_002806865.2 Cucurbita pepo subsp. pepo
TTTTTTTTTTTAATCTTATTTATTTATTTAATTTTTATTCGTCCAAAAATTCTCATTTATTTTCGGAGAAATTCATGTGAATATATCTTTTATTTATTTATATATATATATATATATGGTCCATTCAAAAAAATGAATGAAATTAAAAAAAAATCTCTATCTTAGTCTTCTAAGAACTATAGAGCTCTCGAATAGTCTCCTAATATATATTTTAAATTGTCCATTTAAAAAAATTAATGGAAATTCGAAAAAATCTTTGTCTTAGTCATCTAAGGACTTTGGAGCTCTCGATTAGCCTCCCCTTAATCGAGCTCCTCATTTATTTATTTATATATATATATATATATATATATATATATATATATATTTAAATGGTACTATCGAGCCCCCATTTAAAAAAATTAATGAAAAATCGAAAAAATCTCTATATTCGTCCTCTAAGGATTATGGAGCTCTCAAATAGTATTACCTTAATCGAGTTTCGACTCAGTTTTTTGGAGCCCTCTCGAACAAAGGGCGGTTCGACACTTT
>NW_019653272.1:0-531 GCF_002806865.2 Cucurbita pepo subsp. pepo
ATATATTTTTTTTAATTATAATTTAAAAAATTATTTTTATTGACTCGGTGAAACCATATTATATTTTATAAAAGTTTTGGTTGATATAAGATATCGTTTCGTGTTTAAATGGGAGAGGGAGAGGAGACAATATTTCTCTTAATTAGTCAATACGCGCATGCCGCCCCCCACACACATGCACGCAGGCACCCACCCATCCACACACCATAAACATATGGTATCAGAGCTAGATACCGAACGGTGTGTCAGGACAATGGATCTTCAAGGGAGATGGATTGTGAGATCCCACATCGGTTGGAAAAGGAAACGAATAATTTCTCATAAGAATGTAGAAACCACAGACGTATTTTATAATCGTGAGGCTGACGACGATACATAACGGGATAAAATATACAATATATACTAGTGATGAACTTGGACTATTATAAATCGTATCTGGTTAAATCGTATCTGGTCCAATCAACTAAAATAATGCAAAGATAAGATCAAAAGAATTTTGTAATTTCCAAACAAATAATTAAAAAAATAGAA
>NW_019653273.1:0-531 GCF_002806865.2 Cucurbita pepo subsp. pepo
AGTATTCCTTATACGGATGTGGAAATCTCTCTCTAACAGACATGTTTTAGAAGCATAAGGCTGACGACTGTTGGATGATGGAAGTCTCACGTCGGCTAATTTAGGAAATGATCATGGGTTTATAAGTGAGGAATGGCTAATTTAGGAAATGATCATGGGTTTAGAAGTGAGGAATACTAACTCTATTGATATGAGGCCTTTTGGAAAAGCCCAAAACAAAGTCATGAGAGCTTATGCTCAAAGTAGACAATATCATACCATTGTGGAGAGTCGTGTTCGTTTAACAACGACTATACGTAACGAGTTAAAAGTGGATAATATCTACTAGCAGTGGACTTAGATCGTTACCGTCCTTTTTTTTCCGGTGTTTTGAGCATACACTCCCACAAAAATATATAATACACGTGGAACATGCAGCAAGCGACCACTAGTGTCCAAAGAGGGTAGCTGAGAGTTTCTCTTCAAATCGGAAACGAAGGCTAGATGGGGCCGAAGAATTGGATCAATCTTCTCCGTCGATCCAGTCGCCGT
>NW_019653274.1:0-531 GCF_002806865.2 Cucurbita pepo subsp. pepo
AGACTCTACCCAGCTCTCTTCGAGCTTGTTTTTGACACTTGTGTAGTCTCTCGTTCATTCAAAATTTGCGTATGCCTTGAATTAACTTTAATGCACATTCTCGATGTGTTGGATGATGCACAGTCCTCTTAGATCACATCATGACACTTCTCAATCTTGACTCTCATAGATTGGATGTGAGCTATTTGAGGGTCACCCCTTGTCTATCTTGACGTGTGGGGGGTCACCGTCCTCCTACTTTTTATAAGCAATGTTGTGACATCTATACATACTCACACATAATGCCATTAATTTTCAAAAGTTTTGAAATTTTATTAGGAATCTTAGAGAGCCATTCTCAAAATGATGCATAAGAAAAAAGGCTCAAGATACCTTAAAGAAACAGGTGAGAACACAAGGTTAGTCCACAAACCTTTTGCTTCGGGATTTCGTCTAAGATTTGAGAGTTTCAGATGTTTTAGGTCCTAACATTCAATTATGATGCTCTAGGGAAGGATTCTTGCAAGTTCAATATGATGCTTTAGGTCCTAA
>NW_019653275.1:0-531 GCF_002806865.2 Cucurbita pepo subsp. pepo
AATGCCCCTCTGCCACAATTGTAACATTTGTCGGAGTTACAGTCGTTTGCATAGTGACCATATTTGTGACATTTGTAGCACTAAATGTTGGAGTAAATTGATAGACCGCCTCTTTCTCGACTGCGTCCTCTTCCACGCGAATTTGCTTGGCAAAACTGTCCCATCTTCTTATAGTATCCTTCATGACTGCTGCCTTGACCACCATGACCATTTTTACTACTTTCACGATCAAAACCTCTACCTTCAAAATTTTGAGAGTAGAGTACATTTTCATCTTTGATTGACGCCTTGGTTTGAAGTTCTTGATCGAGTGTTTCCTCCTCCTTCTTCTTACGTTGCTCGTGTGCCTCGAGAGAACCGGCTAGCTCATCGACAATGAACGTCGCTAGGTCCTTTAACTCTTCTATCGCGCATACAACATTCTCAAAGTTGTTGGTTAATGATCTTAAAATCTATTCCAAAACCCGCATCTCGGCTAACATTTCTCCAATTCGGTTGAGTTGGTTTACCACAGTTTGTACATGCGTGATG
>NW_019653276.1:0-531 GCF_002806865.2 Cucurbita pepo subsp. pepo
AGGGTCCGACAATGGAATTGCTTTACCCACAAACAGGTTCAGGAGATTGATAAAGGTTTGGGATTGAATCAGAATTGACTCTCCCTTCTTTCCCGAGTTTATTTACTGTTCAATAGTGAAAGCAAGAAAGGATCAAGAGCAGTTCCAAAAGGTGTAGGTCAGGGAATAGTAGAGTCAAAGCTAAATGAGTAAGTAGTTCAGGCAATGGAATTGTTCAACCGATAGGTGAAGGAGTCTCCCTTCTTTCTTTGTTCAGGGAGGGAAGGTTAAGTAGTTTAGGAAAGAATAACTAACTCACAAGAATAAGAATTAAGGAGAAAGGAGACATAGCTAAGATTCCGAAAACACTATGAAGCAGCTCGATAGAGTGAAAGAAGAATTGGCCCGTTTACCCTCTTCATCAGTTTAGGTCATACATAGAGGAAAGGGTTACGGGGAAGGAGGANTGATAGAGTGAAAGAAGAATTGGCCCGTTTACCCTCTTCATCAATTTAGGTCATACATAGAGGAAAGGGTTACGGGGAAGGAGGA
>NW_019653277.1:0-531 GCF_002806865.2 Cucurbita pepo subsp. pepo
GATGAATGAGACGGAACAGGAAGAGAAGATCGAAGAAGAAATCGAAACAAACCCTATTCCGTCAATCAAAGAAAGAAGGGAAACAGTAGGCTCCTTCACCTGCAAAGACCATTAAGAAATTGATTCTATCCCCATATAACTGTAAAAGTTCGTAATCGGTTTTTCCCTAACAGCTGAAGCTTCAAGAAAAGAAATTCTATCTACATATNTATATAACTGTAAAACATTAAAAGAGGTTTTTCACTAACAAAAGCTACTAAAAGAAAAGATTTTCTATCCCCCTCCCCCCCCGTATTTTTGAGGATACTTTTGGCTATAGGTAATTGACCAGTCAATCCTATCGAAGAATCAATTCGACTTAACTGTAAGGAAAGACGAAAGATTCCTTCTTGATCTTGATCTTCCCCTTCAAGTCTTTCAAGTCTGAACTCTCTCTCTCTCTTCATTCTCCTTCACAGTCAGGAAAGAGGTAAACTCCTTTCCGAGGATATGAAATCCTTCTTTCACTGTAAAAGATCAATACTCCTTATT
>NW_019653278.1:0-531 GCF_002806865.2 Cucurbita pepo subsp. pepo
AGTTTAAATCACATCTCATATTTATACGTCGCTTTTTAAGGTTAATCCAATTTTTGAGAGCACAAATGTCTATGTAACTAATTATCGCTCACGATCCTAGAATGCTCAGTCTACTAAAAATATAGTGACCTAGGTCATGTGAAACAAGTCTAGCTCTTGTGCCCTACTCTAAACAAGCCTAGCTCTTTCCTATTTTTTTTCATTGACATTGGGAGACAAAATTTTGTGTTGAAGGGAGATGGCTATTTTTAGGTTTTCTAAAAAAAAAAATTTAAAATGGATTTTTGAAATAATCGTAAAGATTAAGAAGGGAAAGAATGTGAATTAAAAATTTCAATAGTATTTTTTATTTTTGACTATTTTCTTTTATATTCTTCTTGAGTTCTTAAGAATTTGTAAAGCATTTTTTCCTTCTAATCTCATTTCGAAATTCAGCCTTTAAGACACTCAATAAANATTCAGCCTTTAAGACACCCAATAAAATCTCACATAGAAAAATTAGAAAAATTAATTCTGGTTAGGGTTTTAGTC
>NW_019653279.1:0-531 GCF_002806865.2 Cucurbita pepo subsp. pepo
ATAAATGTAATTTAAATAATTTTAAAATTCAAGAAAACTACCACTTTTATTTTAGTTCAAAGCAATTGAAAATTCCACCATTTGTTACTCTACCAAAGTTATAAATGTCATACTTCGATTGGTCCATGATGTCAATTTTGCCCGCTGGTCCGTCAATTTTGTCACCACATCATCAATTTTGTCACCACATCATCATGTCAACTATCTTGTTTTGAATTTGATTGGTCCACGATGTCAATTTTGCCGCTACATCATCACGTCGGGTATCTTGTTTTGACTGAAACTTCTTCGTTTTACATCTAATTTGAGTGAACCAAAAAAGACGGTCAAATCGTTATTCCCAATCTTACAATGTGGACAGAATACTGAGAATTGTTAATAATTGAAGTAGGTTTGATATCATCCGAACATCAATTAATTAATTAACCTTCGTGTTTATAATGTATTTGGGCTTCAACTGAAAGATGGTATCATCACTATCATTTACNAAGTAGGTTTGATATCATCCGAACATCAATTAATTAATTAACC
>NW_019653280.1:0-531 GCF_002806865.2 Cucurbita pepo subsp. pepo
CAAGATCGAAAAGAATGAATAGCATTACAAGTGAGATGTCAGAGATAAAAGGAAGGGAAGAATTGACGAGCTTTTTAAGCCCCAACAGAATCCATGGAATGGATCTATCTAAATCCATGAAAAGATCTATTCTATCTGTATAGATAGGGGACAGAGAGCTTGACTTTAAGATAGCTCGGCAACTCCTCTTTCCGAAGAAGAGTGAGACCCCTTTCCCTTACTTATTCAGGCCTTTAGGTGAGCTTGCGAATAAGTAAGTAAGCACAACNCGGCCCTGAGAAGCACAACACTCCAGTAACTGAGACTTTTGTAGGTTCATGGGCAAAGAAAGCGTACCTTGTTTGATAAGCTCCCTTGGCGTTTCACTTCTGATGTTCTGCCTTGATGAGTGGGAGAGGTAGCCGAATTAGGATCTANATTCTAATGGCACGGACACAGCGCAGGAAATTTACGAAAGAAGGAGGAAAACCCTTTCAGTTGCTCTCTACATGGTGACTGGCCTCTTGGGTGTTACCTTATCATATATATTTG
>NW_019653281.1:0-531 GCF_002806865.2 Cucurbita pepo subsp. pepo
TTGATTTTAATATTAAAAAAATGATTGATTTTAATGTAAAACAAAAAAAAAAACAAAAAAACGTGATTGGTGGGTTTTAATATCATATTCAATATCAATAATTTTTTAATTAATAAAATATAAATCAGTACCATAATTTTTTGAAAAATGAAGAGGATGATTTTCTTTGTATAACTCTTTATATTGTTTTANATTGTTTTAAAGAGTCGTTTGGTTGAAATTTTCATTTAAAGAAAATGCATAAAAATCAAATAATTGTGTTTAATGTTGCATAAAAAATGTTATCGTATAAATAAAATACTTGTAATCCTTTTATTATATTATTTAATTTTAAAATAATTAACTATGGTTAATTATTTTACTTTTATTAGTTATTATTAAAATAATTTAATTAATTAAATTTAGAATTAAAATTTTATGGTATTTTAAATTTTAGATTTTAAGTTTATTTTGTAATAATTTTTAATAATTATTATTTTAATAAAATTACATAAACTTTTAATTATAATGATTTACATGGTTTATATTTCA
>NW_019653282.1:0-531 GCF_002806865.2 Cucurbita pepo subsp. pepo
TTAAACACCTAAGACCATGGCTGTGTTTTCCAGAGAAGAAGAAGTTTTAAACGTTTTTTAAGTTTATATTATAAATGATGTTCATGTAAGAGTTATATTTCTGCTTTATAGATGAGCATGAGACGTTAGTGGCGACTCTAGATATGTGGAAATTTAGGGTCGTTACAGCAAGTCTTATCTTCTTATTTTCATTATAGGTGTTGCAATCAAACACATNTAGTCTATAGTCACCTTATACACCACAGAAGTTGAGTTTGTTGCTGCTAGTGCTTATGCATGTCAAGCTGTTTGAATGAGTAGGATACTCAAAGAGATTAGTCATTCTCAAACAGAATGAACAAAGTTAATGTGTGATAATACTTCAACTATTAAGTTGTCTAAAAATCTAGTTTTACATGGACGTTCCAAGCACGTAAGAGTAAGATTTTAGTTTCTTAAACATCTTACAAAAGGAACTGTTAATTTATCCGGTTGTGGTACCTGAAATCAACTTGTTGACAAAACCTCTCAAATTAGAAGCATTTCATAAAT
>NW_019653283.1:0-530 GCF_002806865.2 Cucurbita pepo subsp. pepo
GGCTCTACCCTTTTGGTTAATTATAATGCAGATACCCGCAAGATGTTTTTGATCGATATTGGGAAGGTTACGAATGTGATAATGCATTTGGTGATAATTCGATATTGGTGTCAACGGAGGCGTCTATAACCGAGAGCAACGATGATCCACACAAGGTGCCGCCGGCTCTGTTGCAAACGGCATGTCGTGCCACCAATTCCAGCTTTCCATTGGAGTATACCTGGACGCCTAGGGAAGGGAGTAATTCTCGGTATTACTTTTGCTTTCATTTTGCAGAGATTGAGAAGCTTCCATCTGGGCAGTTTCGAGAAATGAGTATTACATTCAACGATGTTCATACCATCACCAGCTCCATTAAACTGCTCCAATATCTCACCCCACAATCCCTTTGCTCAAAAGGCTATGATGTGGTTCTTAACCAAGTTAATAAATTGTCAATTTCTGCAACCTCTGCCTCTTCCCTCCCTCCTATCCTTAATGCCATTCAGATTTTCTATACCATGGACACTACTAATTCACTCACCTTCTCC
>NW_019653284.1:0-530 GCF_002806865.2 Cucurbita pepo subsp. pepo
TACGGAATGCTGAACTCCTCTCTCAAACCAATCAAGGCACATACCATTAGTAGTCAGGATGGTTGAGTGTTCTAAGGCGTTAGACTCAAGTTCTGGTCCTCGTAGGAGGGTGTGGGTTCAAATCCCCCTTTTGACATCTCATATTATTGTGAGGCAAAATGCGAGACACAGATAAAATCTACTAGTGGTTGAAAAACGTATCATTGTGTTTCCTACCATGGTGGATTTAACTTGACTCGCCAATGCTTTTTTAAAAAGTGTCAAAACATGCTTTTTGAGAATATTTGTAATCGAGTTAGTTATCTTACACACCACGTCACAAACAACCGAAGTTGATTGAAACTATTATATTAAAGGGGAGCACCAACACCCCATGCTTCGTTCGACTTCGCTAGAAGGAGGGCTTGAACCTCCGACCTTGTGTGGTTAAAAGGCAAACGCTCTAACCAACTGAGCTATTTCAGCCAACAATTTGTTACAATCCAAGGTCATCATTAGTTGATATTGTCTTCTCTCGTTCGTTACGTATC
>NW_019653285.1:0-530 GCF_002806865.2 Cucurbita pepo subsp. pepo
TTGCTTTACTGATATATTAGCCTACCTTGATCATAATTTAGCCATTTTCCCAAACAGCCTACCTTTGTGTGTATAAACACGAGTGTCCCTGAGTGTAAAATCAGTGAGTTGAGTGTGTGAGGTCCTAAACATTCACCTACTGTTTGTACAATCATGAACCAAGACGAAGGAAATGGAGGGGAGATCAATGAAGCTAGGTGGAGAGAAGCACAGGTCGGAACAATTACTCGTTTGAATCAAGTTATTAGTACATTGACAGACCGGATGGAGCGAATTGAAATAGCCTTAGGTAATCTTCAAGGGAGGGAAGTACTCTTGAATGAAGGAGTTGAAAATAAAGAAGATGACAATGTCACCCTTTTAGCGGGACATAGTCCTAGGGGAGGGAGAGGAAGAATCCGAAGAAGGGGTAGAAAAATTTTAGCACCAAGAAGAATTGAGAGGGAGTACCAGTATGAGAGAGAAAAAGAAAAAGGAGTCGGGGGAGTAAAGCTAAAAATTCCAACTTTCTATGGGAGATCTGATCTAGA
>NW_019653286.1:0-530 GCF_002806865.2 Cucurbita pepo subsp. pepo
CCAAAACTTTCATCCGGATCGGTATGACCTTGTCTGTACATATAACTTCCTTGGAAAGCCCACAAGGCCCAATCAATATCTTTCTCGGCAATTCGAGCTAAAAAGCAGCTCATGAACCGATTTTCTGCCTCATTGCCACCTGATTGATCATACCCAAATTCACTAAGGAACAAAGGATATGGATTCTCCATGTCCACCACGAACCCAGCTTCCCTTTCAAACTTCTCCATTATTTCGTTGCATATTATGTTTAATGGCTTCTTCATGAATTTACTTTCATTATCACCACTAAACGAGTAGAGATGTGCCTCCAACACTACTTTGTTGTGTAAGGTATAGCCTAGTGGCCTTTTCTTTAGGTAGCTTAAATCATTGTCATAGTTTAATCCGGAAATGATTATGAGAATATTAGGGTTTATTCTATGGATTAGTTGGCTTCCTTGTCTCATGTAATAGCACCAAGCATCGTTGTTTGTAAATGGCCCTCGAAGCTCATTTCTTAAACTCATTCCGATCACCTATTACACAAA
>NW_019653287.1:0-530 GCF_002806865.2 Cucurbita pepo subsp. pepo
AAGATTCTTTAAATGTTGTGGAAACAGGAGAACGAAACATTGTTTATAACGGTTTGGAAACCTCTCCCTAGCTCACACGTTTTAAATACCTTGAGGGGAAGCTAGTAACGAAAAATACAAAGACGACAATATCAACTAGCAATAGGCTTAGATCGTTACACTCTATATGCTATGTTCTTACTGCATCTCCCTCGTATAACATTTACATGTCCAATAAGAATTATTATTAAATTTATTATGATTTATACATTTTTCTAATAGAAACTATATTAAAAAGTGATTTTTTATAGTAAAAGCTTATTTGAAAAGAAATTCCTTGTCTAAATTTGTTCGGCATGAGGAATCTTCTGTCTAATCACATATAAAAAGAAAAAAAATAGAGTATTTCTGAGCGGATCTCCATGGAGAATCCTCTCGCTAATACCCGCAAAAATAATTAGAGGATTTTGCACTCGATCTCCATGGAAAATAATCTCTTTGATCCCCACAAAAACAAACGAAGGATTTTGCAAGAATAAAAAAAAAATAAC
>NW_019653288.1:0-530 GCF_002806865.2 Cucurbita pepo subsp. pepo
GCTGATTTTGTCATATATTCTATTTTTGGGAACAAGCCTCAACTCACTGCGTGATTCATTGCTCTCATGCATCTCATGTGATTTTGGATTTCCCTTGATCACTTAAAATGACTCTTTTTCACTGTTATTGACTGGTAAATATTCTCATTCAATCGCAATAGGACGGAGTGATTCAAATTATAAGGTTTTTAGGATTCATCGTTCCCATCATGAATAAGAAATTTAAAAAAATAGATTAATCATAGAATTTTGACACAATATCTTTTATCTCCATGTTCTTGAATTCGTATGATATTATGTACTCTTAGGTTTAAATATTTGAATAGTTGCCATATAAATAGAGACGTCACGCATTTACTCATTTATACGATTGTTTTTCCCCACTTCTAACTTACATAGAATTAGAAATATGGTCTTAGTTAGCTTTTGATGTTTGCCTATTCATCGATGACCATTCATTTTTCGAGTGTTAAAATAATATATAGGAATAAGAAGATTCAAAACTATGATTTCTTTGTAGAAAATAGATA
>NW_019653289.1:0-530 GCF_002806865.2 Cucurbita pepo subsp. pepo
TTTTTTTTTTTTTTAAGAAAACGACTTTTATAGAGTTTCGTGATGTATAAAAAAGACCAAAATACCCCCACACCACTGTCTCCCACCTCGACGACCCTATGCACCCTCCACCAACGACCACATCTAGCAATTGTCGTTGATGACTATATCTAGCGACTGACAATTTTCGAAGACCATTTCTAGCAATCTCTCCGACTATGATTGACCGGTCATAATATCTTAAATACAATTATAATAGCTTTCATAGTCATCCTTTATGGTAATTTAACCTAAGTAAAAATATTTTGAATATAGAATAAATAAAATAAATTAGACTTAACTAAACCCATAATTATAATCAAATACTTACACAATAATAAACGCATTAAATTCAATTAAAGAATTAATATATCAACCACAACCTTTAATTCTAAATAAGTTCGCCCTAATTAATCAGGTAATTAATCATTAAGGTAACTAGAAACACGTAATTTTACCGGACTTCATGTTAATTATCGATAATTGATTGGGTAAATAGCCACCAAAGACAC
>NW_019653290.1:0-530 GCF_002806865.2 Cucurbita pepo subsp. pepo
ACATCACCAATAGTCTCATATGCATAACGAGTAAACATATGAACAGACCATGTCAATCGAACACAATTAAATTGGCGACTACTGATCTCAGCTGCCAACTCTTTCAATGGACGTTTATCGAGTCCTTGAGCAACCATAGTCTGTGCATGAGACACCAAATTGACACAATTCAGCTTCACACGTTTACCTGTTTGAGCGTCTATAATCCATCGTCCTCTCGTACATAGAGGCAAGGATTGAGAAAATGAGAACAAAGAAAAGAGGATTAAAGCAATAAGAGAGAATGATTTTGCCATTGGAAGTGAGAAGTACGAGAAATGATGGGCTACTAGGGTTGTATTTATAAGGAGTAGAAAGAGAAGGGTGAAGGTGATTCGATTGACTAATTTTATAGTATTTGATTTTGTTTGTTTTATTTACTTTCTATTTATAGTTTGAGAGAATTTTGAAAGAACGAAGTATAGTTTCAAAATTTACATTTCTTTTTCGTTAAATTTGCCCACAAATTTGGGAGTTTGAAAAAAAAAAAA
>NW_019653291.1:0-530 GCF_002806865.2 Cucurbita pepo subsp. pepo
GATCAGATTATGGAGGACAGACGAGCTGCCGAGATAGAATTGGACACTCGCGATGCTCAGTTCACCCGTCGGAAGCTTCCTGAGCTATTACATGATCAAGGTAATTTTTTTGCCTATTATATTCCATCTGAACAGCAAATTGTAACCTTTTCCCTCGATTTCAGCGTGTTCACTCGCTCAGCAAGTTGTCAATACATTACTGAGCTATTCGTGCTTCCATTCTTTTCTCTTACCCTTCGTTCGTGTTTTCTTTAATGTATTACTATTCTAATTTTAATTTTAGGATTGATCATGCTTGAGAATATGAATTATGCACCATATTGATTCTTCAGCTTTACTTTTCCCTAACAAAAGCTTGAGATATGTAGGAACTAATTGAAGTGAACTCACTCTAACTGATGAGTTTCAATATCTTGATAATCTTTAGTTTCAATTTGTATTGAAGTTATTTTCAGGCACAAGTTTCCAAGTATACAACCATAAAAGATTGACTGAAAACTTTCGCAACAAAAAGAATCGTGAAGCATTCT
>NW_019653292.1:0-530 GCF_002806865.2 Cucurbita pepo subsp. pepo
CAAACCAAGTGCTATTTTTTTTAGATGAAAGTAAGACAACCCTGTAGGGACTATATAGGCTATGAGAATGAAGGTATGATAGTTGCATTTTCTATTCAAGTTATAGCCCTTAGGTTAGATATCAAAATTAATTACTTAGCATTAATGTTTAAAATATTAATGTTGGCAAAAAAATATTGAAATCTCGCTTTTATGGAAATGTCAATATCAATAGATAATTTTGTAAAAAAAAATATATAAAATAAAAATACTAATAAATTAAATTAATAAAAAAAAAAACCTATTTTACAATTTTAAATATATTAAAATACTTATTATTGACTCGAGATAAAAGAGACATATGATGATGTAATTAATATGAATTTTAATGGTTAACAATTCAAAAATTATGAAAAGGTTATAATAAATAATTATTAGAAAAAAAAATTAATTGCCGAGCTTAGTAAACCACGAATTATTCATCATCTTTTAAAAAATTAATATTGAATATGGATCTATAAATAATTAAATAAATAAATAAAGAAAAGAAA
>NW_019653293.1:0-530 GCF_002806865.2 Cucurbita pepo subsp. pepo
TTACGAACAACATCAAAATTATCACCACAAAATTATGAACATTGAATCATAAAACAAATCCAGATCTATATCAAAATGAAGAGCAATACCATAAGAACCAAAATGAAATAGCTCCTCGTTCAAATACATTTGATTCATAATGAACTCAGCCGCCCCTCGTCTACACAAATTGATCACTTCTTCACAGTCCAAGACATAGTCAGTTCGATAGATTCATGTTTTTTTTCTAACCAAATCTGGTTTTGACAACACTTCCCCCTCAACCTCACCTGCTCCATCCAAAAAAAAGACCAAAAGAATTGGAGATAGGAAGCCATTAGAGGGAGGGAGGACGGTTCTGACCTGAATGGGTATCCCAAACAGTGTCCAAAAGGGATGAAATTGCCTTCAAACCTCAAGCTTTTGATCGGCTGAGGAGTTTAAATGCTGCTACCCATTCGCGTTTAGTAGATTGGGGTACTTTCTCGTTGTTGATGAACGGCGTCCAAGCCTCCTGAGAAGGGTCTGTGAGAACCCACTCAACCTTTTCA
>NW_019653294.1:0-530 GCF_002806865.2 Cucurbita pepo subsp. pepo
CCTTCTCCCAAGTGAATGAATGTCATGAGCAGACAATTCATCATTGAATCTCCGTCACATGGAATCGAAACTATTTAACACGAAATTCATGCCTAAATACAGTCAGGTTTTGAGTGAACTTGTCCCTGTTCTTTGAATCCAAGCTTCGCGTGACATCGGCCATTAGTTTTTCAAAACAGAGGGAAAGGCGCGGGTGTTGCTCCACTGGCTGCATTTTGAGACGAGAAATGAGCGTTAAAAACATCTATTGTAATTTTTATTTTTTCCCCCCTCTCATCCGCATACTGGAGAGCTGGAACTAAGTTTACCTCACACATTCTTCAGAAAGAAAGGGGGAAAAAAGAAATATGTAGCAGTTTTCTTAGAGCAGGCAATCTATGATATGGGTCCTCAAATAGACGTTAATACCTCTCTTTTTGATGAAATTTTAAATAAATTTTGGGCAATCTATGATCTGGGTAAGGAAAAATAAATGTTAATACCTCTCTTTTTTTAACATTTATTTATTTTTCTATCCACATTCTCTCCTA
>NW_019653295.1:0-530 GCF_002806865.2 Cucurbita pepo subsp. pepo
TAAATGAAATTTGTGGTGTATTTTTTTGGAAATTCAACAATCATCATCGGTTATTTGGTTACCATTCTAAAGAAATTCAACAATATTCATCCGCTATTTAATTTTTCTTTAAAATTTTTCTACACAGAGTATAATGGAAATAATACTTTTTTATTTTATTTTTACTATTTTGTAATTTGTATGGTATTATTGGAGGCTTTTGAATGAAATATGATAATTGATTCTCTGTCCTCTTTGACAATTTTAGATACCTCCATATCCGATATTTGATGCGTCATGTTTCATTATGAGATCTGCCCTTGGGTCAATAAGACTTAAGCAGAGAGTTTATTTGACTAATGAATTGATTTTTTTGGGTAGTAGAGATATCCCTTATAAATCAAAGACTTAGTATTATTTTGAAGTCATCAAGACATTTGTAAATGTGCCTGATATCTTGAAGGATATAAGACACGTAATTGAGAGAACCTAAATTTTTTTTGAACTTTTCTTTTCTAGGATACGTCATCACCAAAGTTTGAGACAAAGAC
>NW_019653296.1:0-530 GCF_002806865.2 Cucurbita pepo subsp. pepo
ATTTAAATCTTGAATGAGTTTTTTAGTATTCTTCTTACATAACTCAAACTGGTGCAGAGTTTGAAGACCCGTGTGGTGAAAAATAATTGCAATCCTGAATGGAATGATGAACTGACTCTTTCTATTGCAGATCTTAGGACTCCAATCGGTTTAGTAAGTGATATTTATCTTTGATAATTATGAATGAGAGCTTCAAGCCAACCACCAGATGAGGAGAATGTGTAACTTACTGCTTTATGCTCTTTTCTTTCTTTTTCATTTTTGCAGTCAGTGTATGACAAAGACACAGTAACAGACCATGACAAAATGGGAGATGCCGTAATTGACATCGAACCATACATCGAATGTCTGAAGATGGGACTGGAAAGCCTCCCAGAGGGGTGTGTGGTTAAGAGGGTATATCCAAGCAGAACAAACGACTTAGCTGATGAGAGCCAATGTGTTTGGAACAAAGGGAAAATTATACAGAACATGCACCTTAGGTTGAAGAATGTAGAGTGTGGTGAGGTGGAGATTCAGCTCGAATGGAT
>NW_019653297.1:0-530 GCF_002806865.2 Cucurbita pepo subsp. pepo
TGACTAAACAAATTCTCAGTGGGAAAAGTTGATCTCTAAAATGGGTGAACAATTTTGAGTGTACACGGAATCATGCACATCCATCTGTGGTTGTTACACTAAGTTGAATCTTACTTGCGTATCTGAAAGTGGGTCCATTGATTAGAGATTGGGGCAAGTTTAGTGCATGAATTTAATAGAAAGCACGCATTAAATACTTCAACTTCTAATAATACATGTGTATGTATGTACCAAACCTTCAGTATCGATTTATCATGCTCACGTATCAAGTTTCCAATTTTCTAATCCAATTTTGATAATAAATCTGCAGCTTGCAGTTCTAGGAGGTTCTTTACTAGGGACATTTTTATCAGAGAAGGTAAGATTATCATTCATTCTTCGGCCACGTTTTTNACATTTTTATCAGAGAAGGTAAGATTATCATTCATTCTTCGGCCACGTTTTTTTCACATATGCCTTTTTGAACGTTCAGAACTATCTACTGCACATTCTACCTACCTCCAGGTGGATAAACTTGATGTTTTCCATAC
>NW_019653298.1:0-530 GCF_002806865.2 Cucurbita pepo subsp. pepo
TGGGAATCATCGTGCAAGAACGTGTTTAGCATTTCTTATGCGAGTTTGAGGAGAAGGTTATTTGGTATTTGGACATAAAATCCCACTCTTCCAAATAGTAGTTTTGAAACGTTTATGAAAATCAAATGCAATATTGTAACTTTGAAAGAGTAAGAGTACTTTCAAAATAAATGACAGAGTTTGCANGAGTTTGCAAGAGAAGTAAAGATGCTCGTCCGTACAGTTCTTTGTATTGTTTTTAGGAAATATTGAGATATTGAAATGAGAAAATAGCTTTTGAGAACTGCCCAAGAGCCGCTGACTGCACCTCGACGTCGACCGAATAAAAATTGGCTGGAGTGAAACCTTTTCTGGGTGTTGGTTGCAAATCGTACGAGTTGAAATCATCAAATTTGAACGATCCTCGCAACAATGTCAAAAAATATCGACCTTCACTTCGTTTTTCACAAGCGTGCTTCCAACAGACCAATAAGGGTTTCGGTTTTTTTTGGAAGATATAACCAACCAAACTAATATAAACCAAATCAAAA
>NW_019653299.1:0-530 GCF_002806865.2 Cucurbita pepo subsp. pepo
TTATTTAGAAAAATATATTATAATATTTAAATAATCTTACCAAATTAAAAAAATTTAAATTTAAATCATCATCTTTTAACTTTTTGTCCGAGATGTCATTTAGCTCGAGAGCCAAAATCCTGGACCCGACACAAATGGGTTAGAGAATTTTTGTTTAAACGGAGAATGGAATAGAGAGTGGCTCAAACAGGATAGAGGACAGTAGACCCTATCCATAGTGGACGTGTTGTANATATCGTGCCAAAACAGACAATACTTGCTAGCAGTGAACTTTGGCTGTTACAAATGATATAAGAGCCAAACACCGAGCGGTGTACCAGCGAGGACGTTGGGTCCCCAAGGGGAGTGGATTGTGATATCCCACATCGGTTGGAGAGAGAAACGTATGGAAACCTCTCCCTAATAGACACGTTTTAAAAACGTGAGGCTGATAGCAATACATAACAAGCTAAAACGGACAATATCTAATAGCAGTGGGCACTGTTACAATATCTTTATTTTGCCACCACTTCAAATGAAATTGAAATTCA
>NW_019653300.1:0-530 GCF_002806865.2 Cucurbita pepo subsp. pepo
CGGAGTTCCACAGAAGGATTGAAGCAGAGAAGCCACGAGACTATGTTCAATCAGTCAAAGCTGAGCAAAGGTGAATAAGTAGTAGCTGTGAGAGGAGAAAGATCAGAAAAAGAAGAAATAAATAGGTATAGGCTCAGCAGGAGTGAAAGAAGGGTGGGTCAGAAGTCAGAAGTAATACTCCAGGAGTTGACTCANCAGCCAGCTACTTTGCTTTACCCCAAGCGAAAGAAGAAATAGGAAAGAAAAGGGAGAGAGAGTAAATTAGCGGCTTTCCCTTGTTTACAGTTCAGGGAGAGGAAATTCATTAGTTACTTCACCACTTTACAGTTCATAAATAGGGGAAGGTAATTGAGCTGCAAGGAATTGAGTCGAATTAATCTTTCTTACTTACACAGGACAGTAAAAGAGTCTTTGAAAGGAGAAAGATCAGTTAAAGAATTCATCTTGCTTTCGTTTCGTCTTAGCTTACTGTGAAAGAAGTCAAAGATTATAGGTGAATGAGTAAGTAGGCAGAGGAGAAAGATCCGTTA
>NW_019653301.1:0-530 GCF_002806865.2 Cucurbita pepo subsp. pepo
TTTAAAATGCATCTACTAGGGAGAGGTTTCCACACCCTTATGAAAAATGTTACGTTCTTTTCTCCAACTGATGTGGGATCTCACTATTCATCACCCTTTGAGGCCTAGCGTCCTTGCTGACACTCGTTCCCCTCTCCAATCAATGTGGGATGTCACAGTCCACCCCATTTCATGGTTCAGTGTTCTCACTAATACTCGTTTCTTTCTCCAATTGATGTGGGATCTGACAGTATGACCTGAAAATTTGATCAGCTCGGACTATCCAACCCATACTATAAAAGTTGAGTTGGGTTAAAAAAAAATTTCAATTTGGGTTAGGCTGAATGTATGGAATAACAAAAAAATCGACCTGGGATCTCACAATCCACCCTTTTTCGAGACCTAGTGTTCTCATTAACACTGTTTCTCCTTTCAATTGATGTGGGTTTTGACAGTATGACCTGAAAATTTGACCAACTCGGACTATCCAACCCATATTATAAAAATTGAGTTGGGTTAATTTTTTTTTTTTTTTTTTTTTTTTTTTTTTT
>NW_019653302.1:0-530 GCF_002806865.2 Cucurbita pepo subsp. pepo
GTGGTGAACATGGATCAAACATGTAACACCAAAAAAATGAAGGAAATTATATGTAACGAGTATGTATATGTAACACAAAAAATTTCCACTAATTCGTTTCTTATTTTGTGTTTGTAACGAGTATGTATATGTAACACCAAAAAAATGAAGGAAATTATCTCCCATAAGAATAAGCCACTCATGAAAGACCCAATGGATAGAAAGAAAAAAAATTAAAGGATTAAGCAAGAACAAAGAACTTAGTCAAGTCACTCGTGTACCCTAACAAATGATTTCACGGAGTTAAAGGCCTTTTGAAAAAGATTGGAAACCAAAAAGTAAATCAAAAGGGCAAAAAAGTTATTTTATCAATTATCAAAAATCTTTCTTGATTTGTAATTCTTTATCTAGAAGGAATCTCAAGATTCAAAAAAAAAAGGGAAAAATGATAAAAAAGCGATGAGAAATTTGTAGAAATTTTTTGGATTTTTCAAGAAAAATAATAANTTGATTTGTAATTCTTTATCTAGAAGGAATCTCAAGATTCAAAA
>NW_019653303.1:0-530 GCF_002806865.2 Cucurbita pepo subsp. pepo
GCTCGAAAGAAGAATGGAATGAATTGAATGATGAATAACCGAAAAGGGTTTGACTTGATCGAGGACTTTACTTCTTTTCGTAAGCTCATAAACTCTAACAGTGGATAGTAGTACTAAAAGAAGTGAAGAACAATCAAACCTAATTNAATTGAATGATGAATAATCGGAAAGGATTTGACCTAACCGAGGGCTTTATTTTTTTTTGTGAACTCATGAACTCTAACCGTGGAGAGTACCGAAAAACGTGAAGAACAATCAAACCTAAATTTCTCTCGGCTCGAAAGAAAAATGCAATGAATTAAATGATGAATAACTGGGAAGGGTTTGACCTGATCATGGGCTTTACTTTTTTTCGTGAGCTCATNCCATGGACTTTACTTTTTTTCGTGAGCTCATGAACTCTGACTGTGGAGAGTACTGAAAGAATCGACTATGAAGAACAATCAAACCTAAATTTCTAAATTTATAAAGAATAATAAATAAATAAATTAAATTAAATTAAATTAAAAAAGAAAAAAAAAAAAAAAAAA
>NW_019653304.1:0-530 GCF_002806865.2 Cucurbita pepo subsp. pepo
AATCTTATTCCCCTTGTAGTTGATTCCTTATCTTATCAGGTTTACATCACAATCACTTATAATAACTAATAACAGATTGTAATAAGGATAAGGGGTTAGGATCATTAATCTTTCATCTACCTTCTCGAACTCTAAACTCCTTCAATCAGATTCGTTCAGTTCGTTCCGTCTCTCTCTCATTAATGTTGAGTGTTTACATTACAGTCTTTGAATCAATAATATAATAGCAATAGGTCCACCAAGTTACGGTTCAGGTTCAGGAATCGGTCTCGGNAAAGACTAATCCGACAGTAAGAAAAGAAGAAGAACCAGAAAAAGAGCTACTGAACCTGAACCTATGTATTCTTCTTCTGCTTGAAAGACTCTGAAAATGAAAGAAAGAAAGATCAGCTCATGAACCTGAACCGATATTCCNTCGATATTCCCTGACCTACACCTTTGACTCTATTCTATTACCAGATTGAACTGTAAAGTGGCTGCGCTCCTTCACCTGTCGGTAAGCTTCGCTCCTCTCCCTATTTATTTGTCTC
>NW_019653305.1:0-529 GCF_002806865.2 Cucurbita pepo subsp. pepo
AACTTTAGTGGATTGTGGAACTACAAATTGAACCCTTGAGCGAGCTCCCTCTCAAGGTTTTTAAAACCCGTCTACTATGGAGAGAGTTTAGCTCTACTCCGACCAGTGTCTCCCACTGCTAGCAAATATTGTCCGCTTTGACCCGTTACGTATAAGAGGGTGGAAACCTCTCTCTAGTAGACACGTTCTTAAAACCTTGTGGGGAAGCTCGAAAGAAAAAGCCTAAAAAAGGACAATATCTACGATGGGCTTGGGCTGTTACAAATGGTATTAGAATCAGTCATTGGACGGTGTGCCAGGGAGGATGCTGGACCCCTAAAGAGAGTGGATTCTGAGATCCCACGTCGGTTGGAGAGGGGAACGAAGCATTCCTTATGAGGGTGTGGAAACCTCTTCCTATTAGACGCGTTTCAAAAACTTTGAGAGAAAGCTCAAAAGGAAAAACTCAAAGAGAACAATATCGGCTTAGAACACAAATCTCTTTCAGGTTGTGAGAATGTTTTAATGTTGCTTTGGCAGGCTTCAGATG
>NW_019653306.1:0-529 GCF_002806865.2 Cucurbita pepo subsp. pepo
TTTGAGATAGGAGACCTAGTATTCCTCAAGGTGACACCTATAAAAGATGTCTTGAGGTTCAGACATAAGGGCAAGTTAAGTCCTAAATTCATTAGACCATTCGAGATCCTAGAGCAAGTTGGTCCAGTAGCGTAAAAGTTAGCCCTACCTCCAGCCCACTCAAGAGTACACAATGTATTTCATGTGTCAATGCTGAGGAAGTACATTATGAACCCTATCAACGAAATAGACTACGAACCACTCCAACTCAATGAAGATATGAGCTACGAGGAAAAACTAGTAAAAATCTTAGCTAGAGAAGTAAAAACTTTACGCAACAGGAATATTGCGTTCGTTAAGGTACTGTGGTTGAATCACCACAGCGAGGAAGCCACGTGGGAGCGTGAGGACGAAATAAGAGAAAAATATCCCGAGCTAGTACAAGAGTTTGAGACTTTCGAAATAAGAGAAAAATACCCCGAGATAATGTAACAACCAAAAAAAATATATATTATTATTATTATTATTATTATTATTAAATAATTAAAAT
>NW_019653307.1:0-529 GCF_002806865.2 Cucurbita pepo subsp. pepo
TGACCACCAGGTGGGTTGGTATAAGAGTACTCTGTGGGTCTTCCTCGTTGAGCTTGTGCACACTTGCACTACCAAATACCATGAAGGGAAAAGACCCGCATAATATCATAAGGAACATAAATATTGTAAGGTATGTGTCTGTACTAATCATAATGGGAAAGTATCCCAATGCACCTCCCATATAAAATACATGAGATCCCTAACATTAAAACATGACATAACGTTCCTATGAGACATACATACTTGATTCTTGTCATATTGTTCATGATTGACAATATATAGGCATAGGGTGTACTAAACATAATATAGAAGTATCTAGATGCACGTGGTATACAAAATGCATGAGGTCTCATAACATTAAAGAATGACATATATTCATGGCGCTGGTCATACCTCCAATCTATTCCTAGCATAGTGTTTCTATGAGATATAAATACTTGATTCATTTCATATTTTTAATAATTAACAATACATGATTTTCTAATTTTTCATAGTCCTAGAATAGTGTATATGATATCATAGCGTAACT
>NW_019653308.1:0-529 GCF_002806865.2 Cucurbita pepo subsp. pepo
TTTTTTTTTGTCATTAAATCGCGAAACTTTAATTTGTAACAATTTTATTTAATTTCGATAACAATTTTACCCTTAAACTTTAATAAATAATAATTGGGTTTAATATTGCGAGAAATTGTATAAATTTAATCTCTAATTTTTAAAATTTTAAGAATATTTTAGTTGAAGATGAATTTAAAAAAATTTGTTTAAAAAATAATTTATTATTTTAAAATTGTGGTATCACTCTTTTACATTTTATTTAGGTTTAAAATTAGTTTTAAAATAAAAAATTATTAGAATATTATAAATAAATAAATAAATAAACATGACCATAGACGAAGATTAAGATGATAGCTTAGATTTATTATTATTTTTTTTTGTAAAAAAAAAAAAAGTATTTTTAAATTTAATATTTGAATTAAAATAATTATGAGAGAGCAAAAACCCTGGTTTGTTGTTTCACTTCTCGGTTAGCCGCCGCACCTTAAACCTCCGCATCGATCTCCATTTCGCATTGTTTCATTCGAAGATTTCGAGGTAAGTGCTC